>NW_012130125.1:68799-81934 GCF_000143395.1 Atta cephalotes | reverse complement strand
TATATATATATATATATATATATATATATATAGAGCCTGACGACATGAATGACATGAATACACAAATTAAAATAACGAAGAAGTCTAAAATCCGTCTTCACATATATAGTTACTTAAAGATTGAAGATTATCAAGAAATTTATTCATGTTTTATTTAGAGAGGATTATTAAAGGAGAGAGTTTATTAAAGATTAGGTAAAATCATGTATTGCTCCCCTTAGGGTTTCAATTTCTTTTGTAAAAAATGTCTAGACATTTGTTTTGTATTTATGTACTTTGTAGTCACGGAGAGACTGTAAAATCTAAAGTATTCGAAATTAAGAAATTATCAGAAAAGAACAGGAGGAGGAGGTCCATTACTAGCATCTTTACAAGAAATAGAAAGTTTAATTGATGGGAATATTTGGGCTTAAGCGCTGTTACTTAAGCGTAACAGATCCTGTAGAGAGAGTTTGTAAGTACATTAAATTTTGTTTTTAATAATTTAATAATTTTTTACATTTTACTATTAATGACACAATAGTAACCGATTGACTGCATCATGAATTGACTAATTTAATATAAAATATTCTCATTGGTAGTATACTAAAAATTATCAAGCCGATATGAGATTTGTTCGTGTTCCAACATGTTTCTAGAACGCTTAAAAATCGCATTCCTAAGGCAATACATGATTCAAGAGCGCGTTAAAGTGAATAGGGGTGTGACGCAAACAAATCTTGAATAGATATGTGCTATTGGGATGTGAGCTGACGGGACCGTTCCCTACATTTTACATTTTTTATATACTTATTACTGACTTACTATTCTTACTTTTATTCTTTTATTATTATCTATTTTTTCTTCTTTCATTATTGGATTTAGCCTGAAAACTGGGCTGAACAAACTGTCATGTCAATTACACCATCCACAATTGTATCTCATAATTCAGATATTCCACAACAACGTACTTCACAGACAATCACATTTTCATTACCTACTCATCTATTCTACTTCCTCAACAAGAGAACAGATAATATTCACAGATAAGATAATATCTATAAATAATAACAGTTACTAATAACATTTACAAATAGACAACATCCACAAATAATATCCACAGAAAACAGATAACATTCACAGACAACATATTCCAACTTACTCCATCTACAAACAACATCCACAGCTTTATTACCTTACACATACTCACCTATTCATCTCTCTCAACAAAAAAACACTTCACAACATACTCCACAAACAATATTCACACTCATCCCCTCTCAAGCAACATTGATGCATTCGCCTCCATCCTGCGAACCAATATTCGAACAATCCTGAAGAAAGTGCCTAAAAGAACAAAAAACTTCAGATTCGTAGTCAAAGTAAAGTTTGTTTAAGAGTATAATGAAAATGAAAAATATGTTTATAACTTTTTTAAATGTAATATAAGTAAAATTTAATTTTTACACATATGTTTTTACTTTTGTTTCTTTCAGATATCGATATAAAAATATTAGATGAAAGGTTCAAACAGAAATACTTAAAAAATTGACAGATGCTGTTACAGATGTTGCAGCTAGAACATCGCTTCCGGACAATGGAAGCGCTTGTTGCTATGACTTGGAATCAAACCGTTACTCAGGCTACAATTAATTGTATTTTTTTAAATTAGCTTTATAAAGTTTAGCAACCCAATTTTTTTTTGACTTTTTTCAAGATTTTACATTTTTTGTAAGCGTAATTTCTTTTTTAATAAAATGCACTTCGTTAGAGCGAAGAGCAGCCTGATACTGAGCTTCCGGATCATTTTTTTTATATTACGCTACTTGTTGGAGTGATAGGAGAAAAAAGAGGTGTGGAGGAGAGGGGGAGAAGTGGAGGAAATCGGTCAGTCTTCAAAAGGAACAACAGATTGGATTGGCAAGATATTAAACAAACACAATATCCGAACTATCTTTAAATCACCCAAAAAGATAAGACAAATCTTAAGAAATCGTGTGGTCTTTGCGGCTGGAAGCATGACAAGATGATGTTTTTGTCCCTATTAGAAGGGCCAATCGTTCTTGTCTGAAGGAGGCTTTGGAAAGGATATTGGTTATCTGTCTGCGGATATTACTTTCTTGTTCTGATGAGAATCGATAGATGGTTGATTTTGATTGATAATCTCTTCCTGTGGAATCTTTCTAGGTACCATTGCAAAGTTAGGCCTTTGGCAAGCACAGATATAGTGTCTTGAGATAGGTCTTTGTTGGATAAGTTCTTGATGTTAAGTAGAGAGAAGGTTGGATTTTTGAGGGATAAGATTTATGTATTTCTATCTTTCAGAGGATTGTATGAGTCTTCATAGTTTGTTCATATGTAATATGACTTAGGGATTGCCAGATATCATGTCGCAACGTGGCGGATAGGTAGGCAACAGGTGAAGTTAAAGATTTTATGGGAGATTTGAGCTATTTGTGATCTGAGCTATAGTGAAGTGGATGTATTCTTTGATGAAGTTAATTTTATGAAAGACGTTTTTGGATTTGTGAATTCCTAGATGATCCTTGAGTTGTAGGAACTTTGGGATGATGATATTATCCCTACAGCGTTTTAGCAATGCCAAATTTGATAGTTTTTTGTCTACGGAAGATCTGAGTTTGCTGAAAGTGTTTTTAAGGATACTCTCCCCGTAGAGATAAAGGATAAAAGAACGTGATGTCAGGTTAAAACACGTCACGCAGTTAGCATTATCACAACATCGAAACAGAACTTCAAATATTGTTTGAAACGATCATAATAGCCAACACTACGTCATAGTTTTCAAGAAAATAGCCAAGAGAAGCCATAGATATACAAAAACGCCTTAACAGTCTAAATAGAGATAATGGCTAACATAAATAAATATGGAACATTATTCTCCCGGTTACTGAAGACCGACCAATTTTCTCCATCTCCCCCTCCCCCCCGCCATTCACAATTCTCTTCTTCCCCTCACTACGCCAACAAGTAGCGTATAAAAAGAACGGCCTGGAGGAACAGCTTAGTGTCAGGTTGTTCCTCGTCCTGATGAAGTGGACTGCAAGGTTCACGAAACATTGGCATTCCAAGAATGGATTCGGACACGGAGGAAACTCGCGAAACGCAACCTGTTAGGTGATGTGCGTACTCTTCTTCTCAGAATACACCACATAAGGCGTACAAATATTACAATATACGAACATTTTATCGGGAATAACCGCCACAAATAAGGGTTCGCTACTCCAGTAACCGACTGTATATCGTTGTCTCGTCTTCTTATTAAATCCGTGAATTTTCTCTTCTGTTTCATTGGAATTAGGTTTACGTTACGTAGGTTACATCGCGAGCTTGGAATAAAATTGGTGTTTACTGGAAATTTCTGCTGAGAAATCAATGCTATTCGAAGCATTCGTAGAAGATTATCGAAAAGTTTATATTATATGATGCAGCATTTTGCACTTCTCACAGTTAATACGTATGTAGACTTTGCCGCTAGACGCTCTTTATGCTATTCAAAATAAAATGCGATTCGGCATCTTTACACGCGATATTAATTGCCTCAAGCTCATGGATATTGTTGTAATTCCATTTGAAAATACAACTTCTTTTATCATAAACGGGTCATTCGTCTCCTCATCGGATTTTACATCGACGAATCTAATCATTTTGTTATGATTTATACATTTTGTTACATTATGTTACGTGTAAAAAGATACAGAGAAATTGAATCTCACTTATCGCAACCTCTCATTATCCGTGCAACATTATAGAGTATCACGGTAATTCCGTGATGAAGGATGATATTGTATTATCCAGAAAATAATATATAGTGCTGTTATTCAGAAATATCAGAAGAAATTATTCCTCCTTCATCGAGAAATTAGACTCGAAGCCGGAATCCAAGTATCAAATTTATTGGAATAACCGCGCCAACTAACAAGCACTTGCTTATTAACTCCTCGTCCTTTACTCTTTTTCACGCGATCGACGATAAACTGTTCTTCCTCTAAGTTTTTCTCAACTCGAGCTAATTCTTGCTCATAAAAAATACTATGACTTCGTCTGTTAAATCACGCAATTCGTACACGAGTTTTGCCAATCGAGAAAGGTAAATTTGAAATATTTCCTCGCTTCATTTAGTCTCGTATCTTTTCTGGAAAGCGCTTTTCGCTCTACTGATACAAACGAAGTTTCTGACGCAATATTTAACCTTTCGCACCTGTTTCTTTAACGTTTCGTTTTTCCAACGACTATTTTTACGAGTGATACGTGCATTTTCTCTCGTTTCTACTGCAGGTTGCATTCTCATGGATGAATGACACGTATGATTGTAAGCGCGTACAATGTTCTGCAGAAAATCGTTCGAAGAATGTCGTTTTCTTTAAAAAATTTCTGCATTGCGCGACAAATTCTTTGCCTTTGTAAGTTTGTAAGTATACGAGTACTCCTTCGCTTTTGGTTAGACGCGTTGGAAAGTTTTTATCACGCACGTTTTTATCACGCTTTTATATTTATTTTTTCGCGTAACAGTTCTACCCAGACGTATTTATTTAATACATCCACTAAGATAGGAATAATCGTCATTGCAACTTTTTAGATTTCGGAGTTCGATTAAATCTGTCTCCTACACATCATCAATGTTTGTTACGTTGTAATGCAATCGTGGAAATTTTCTACGCAATGGTCAGTGCAACGTGTACGCGAGCCAGCGCACGACTTCTCCCCGTAAGAAATTCGATTTAACAACACCGTTAAATTCCGCCGTTGATAACTCGCATAATGAGATGGTTCAATAGACATAGCAAAAAATGGAGTAGCTACATATTAGGTGTACAACTTTGCTTCCGCCGCTTTTTTTCCGAAATTCGAGGCTTTATTGTAAAAAACTGGTTATACATTTATGATTCAAAGTATTGTCCATCGCTGGCCACTACGATGTCATAGTTGGTTTCAAATTTTTCAGTTTGAATTCTTCGTTTGCTTTTCATATATCATTTTCCATTCGTCAGATCCAAAAATGTTAAATTATTTGCTCTCATCAGCGAATATTACATCATATTTGTTCTTTAGAAATAAATTCCTTGGCAAAAATTAAGCTTTTCTTTCGATTCGTTTCATTTATGAACGATTTTTTACAAGCCGTTGTCACTTTTTTTTAATGCTCGACGAACTGTACCTTCTTGTTAATCTTTTCGTATAATTCTGAAGTCAATTTTGTAGCACTTAATCCAGGATTTACTTTTATTTTTCCAATAATTTTATGTTTATCCCGTGAGTCAAGTAATTTTGGATGTCCTTTTTGAGGTATTGATTCAATGCGATCTTTACGAACATATCTTTTTACAATATCTGCTACCGTACTCTTACTCAAATTTATTAATTTATCAATTTCTCGATATAATTTGTCTTTTTTATAATGAAAAATACCAAGTTGGCGTTTATTAAATGAACTATTTTTGCTTTTACGTCCCATTTTCATTGTTAACTTGTGTGATCTTGGGGAAATTAAATTAAATAATTCAACATGAAATAAGTCATATATTTTACTTCACGGTAAACAAGTAAGGAATAAACTAACTTGATTTCCGAGAGTCAGTAAATATAAAATATATTGACAAAAACATATGTTTCGACTCCGCTCGAGTCATTGTCAATATTGTTCAAACATCGCTATAAAACAAATATAATATTACAAAACTCATTATAATTCTAAAATACGTATTTTTCATTTTGTGTAGTGTGCTGCGAGTCAATTATATCGAAAATCAAAGTATAATAGTAAGAAAGTAATACTCTAGAAAGCGACATGAACAAAAGAATACTTAACACATACAAATTAATAATATATATAATAAAATGATGTACTTTGTCAGTTATATTAGTAAATATGTTGAGAGTCCATTAATTAAAAAAGAAAGAAAAAACACAGGAAGATGGTAATCCATATCGTGGTAGAATACATTAGTTATTAATTAGAAACAAATTTGCAAGAATAACGAATATCTGATTTCTACGACGTCGGATAACGCAATATCGAGAAGGAAAAATATCCAAGAAAATGGCAAAAAGGAGAAAAGCAAGAAGGAAGCAAGATATTAGGAGGAAGAAAGAGTATGTATCGCATCCGAATAATCGTCAGTGATTAATTAATAAATCGATTAATATAATTTCCTCGTTTTATCAAGTGAATGTAATCGAAATATGTTGAAACGTGAAAATTTATAAAAGAAGAAGCTCATTGAGAAATGTGTGACTTAACATCTACATACTTAAAAGACATTTTAATATTTGAGTAAAGAAAGTGAATTACAGTAAATTGTTATGTCGAGAACTATTACGGTACATCCAAATTTATTCCTCCGACTGTTTCAAAAAATTAAAGCAAAATGGAATCATTGATATCTACAGGGTAATAACAATTTTAATTAAGATAATAAACTTTTAAAGTGTATTTGGTTTACGTTTTTGTTTTAAATACACAACTTTTTGATTGCTAAGAAGGGCGATCACGTTTCTCATAGATTTCTCAATATGTAATAAATGCTACGAACGCGATAGCGTAGATAAAATTGTTAGAGAAATGTTTGTAAAAGTGAGAAATTGGACAACAATTGCGTGTTATTGTAACGCCTATTGACATACAACTAAGTAACAAGTTTTTGGATACATCGAATTATAAAAAACGCTTTTAGAATTCGAAATAATTATTATTTAATTTGTATATCAATATGGTATATCAATACAGTAGTGTTAATTACATGCTTATGGCACGTAATTATTGTCTAATTTCGCTCTTTTACTACATTCTCTAACAATTTTATCAATGTAATTAAAAAATAATCCGATACTCAAGGAGTTCAATATTCATTTTAATTTCATTACTCTAATTTATAATTTAACGAAATTATTATATTTAAAGTATGTGAAAGGCAAAGAGATAATGTAATAAAGGAGAAAAGTAAGAAAAAACGTGTTTTTATAAGCGTATGAATGCCAATCAGTATACATCCCGCACGTAAAGCACTCGCGTCTAACTGTGAGCTCCTGCCGTCTCCTCTGCCGCGGCTCGTGATACGCTATTTCTTCTTGTAATTTGAAATTAAGCTTCAGGCAAAATTTTCGCAAAGGAAAAATCGTCTTAGAATCAAGTTAGGAATACACTTTAAAAACAAACGTTTTTTTTAATCACCCTGTATATCTATATGTATACATATCCTAGCAAGATATCGTCTGACATAATTAATTGATCATTCTTAACGAATTTGATATTCTATCATGGATTTGTCACATAATGTCATTAATCAGCACCGTTAATACGTCATTATAAATGTTTGTGGAACTTCACGACTATGTGAGTCAAAATTATAAATAACGCAATTATGCATACATTTTTTAATTCTTTCGCAATAAAGATTTACACAAGCATGTTCAATAGATAATGCGCCTAAAATCAGCTTTGATGTGCCTAAGCACTATCAGCTGACATTAGTTCATATAGTTCATGTATTCCTCAATTAATCGATGATGACACAACATTTCTTGACATCCAGTCTGAAATTACTGCTAGTAGTCCATGTTATATAGTCAAAGATGCTTCCCGTCTAATCCTTCAAATTTAACTGAAAAATATTAAACAAATTCTCTTGTAATGTAATCCTTTTATAATGAATAATATAATACTTATAATATAATTTTAGTTCTATGTGTAAAACTTTGATTTTGCTATAACAACCAGAAATTCTTTCTGACATTGTTATGACAAGATCTGAGATTTTAATAAAATGCATTTAATGCATTTTATGGTTTAAATAAAATGTATTTAATTATATACGCGCGCTTGTCTTGTTCATATCAAATCAAACAAATCATAATCAAACAAAATTTGTCATGCATTACTGCGAGAATGGAAGATCTGTTATATATCTGTGTAAAAATTATTGTAGTGGACAAAACTGTGCTGTACATCTGAAAGAAAGTATGCTATCATTATACTTAATGAAAATAATAATAGTTTTATTAACCCTTTCGCTCCGAAGCGGACAATCCGCCAGAATATCGCTATTGATCGGGACCCCATGCCAAAAGTATACACATTATACGTGGACAGTCTTTGATATTTAAAATTACATTTTACGCCTAAACAATGCCACCTTGACATGTTTTTGAAAAAAAGGGATTGTTCCTTAAAATAAGATAATTAAAAATTTTTGGAAACCTTTTTTTAATTATCCCTTTCATGTCAGTGCATTATAGGTATCAATATATTACTAATTATGTGTAAATATATATCATTTGACAAAATCAATGTCATATATATATGACTGCATTTGAAACAAAATTAACATTTGTATATGGCTGTACAGAATGGTTTGGCATAACTTTTACTATAAGAAACACTATAAATTATTTCGCGAATGCCAGAGAATGAAAAGTTACTTTTTAAAAGTAACAAGTTACAGATCAGATCATTATCGAATAGAAAAAGTAACAAGTTATTGTTTCTAGTTACCGATTTTTAAGTAATTCGTTACAGTTACTGTACTTGAAAAGGTAACTTTTCGTTACTTTTTCTTAAAATTGACAACCGCTAATCACAGCGAAAAGACCTAGGGCTTTCTAATCTCAAACGTTATGCACTGTAAAAAATTTTTGTGTAAAATTACGACTATTATAGTGGGTAATTTTGAATAAGCAGATTGTGGAAGTACAATTACAATGTGTATGTATAGTTATAGAAACGATAACATGACAATACATTTCACATTATATATTATTATACATTTAACAGCAATAAAAATTATTGTGAAAAATTATTGTTATATTACATAATGTTATTTGGATAATTACAGGAAATATTCAAAATATCTTGCTATTTATGTAATTTTCCATATAAAATAAGATACATTGGATTGGCAAGAAAGTAATTGCCTTTTTTTAAAAGGCATCTATCAGTAAAAATCGCAATTCTTATCGATCAATATAAATATATCCTAATAGAATATATCCTGATAGAAAGTTTCAGCTTTAAGAATCTCTTTTTTAAATTGCGGTACGATAATTTTTAATGGAGTTATGAGCAATTAAAGTCGAAATGATTTTTTTATTTAATTCACGATCTCGGTAATCAAAAACGTAGAAATGTTAAAAAAAAAACGATTTTGTAGGGTATCAAGATAGGTTTCACGATAGGTAGTCGAAAATTTTTTCAAATTTGTTTTGGACACGTTATAAATCCACAAAATAAGAAGAAAATTTTTTGTTTTTTTCAGTTCATAATTTTTGGTATGTAAAAATTACCAACTCATATAAACTTAAAAAATGTGATAAGCTTTTAAAAGTAGAGATTTAAAACTCTTTTTTTAAATTTAAATTTCATTTATTATTAACGAAGATATTGTACATACATACAATTTTGAGCTAAAAAAACGTAATTACTTCCTTGTCAACCCAATATTTATACAATAAAAGCAAATTTATAATTTTTGTGGAATTTACATAATTTTCGTAAAATTGCATACTTTTTTTATACTTACAGGATTAATCATATATTAGGATGTAGGGGAAGTTTCCGCGTATTTTTAACAACTTTTCTTTATTAAAATAAAATGAATTACAATGTATGTTAGTCAAAATATTGTCATTGTTTTCTATCATCTTTGCCCATCTTTCAAGCAGCATACGAATACCATGTTGAAAAAAATTCGTTATCTTTTGACGCGATCCAATCATCCATCCATTTTCGAACATCCTCGGCTTTGAAGAAGCACTCACTAACAACGCGAGTTGCATTGATTTGAATAGGTGATGATCAGAAAAGGCAATGTCTGGTGAGTAAGCTGGGTGCGGGAGGACTTCCAAGTTCAACAGCGCTTCCTTGCACTCTTTAGCAATATGGAGGTCTAGCGTTATTATGGAGTAGGATGATTTCAGGGAGCTTTTTGATCAGTTCCCGATTCGCTATAGTAAAAAATTAAGACAGCTGAACCGGGAACTGATTAAAAAGTCCTCAAATAGCTGCAAATCAACACAAAGTCATCCTGCTCCATGACGACGTTGATAAAAATAACTGTAAAATTCGTTACCGTTATCAAAAAAATGTAACTTCGTTACCGTTATAATTATCAAAAAAGTAAATTGTAACTTCAAGTAACTGTAACTTCAAGTAATGAATTTCTTCCATTCCCTAGCGAATGCCAATGACTTTAGCGTTCGTCTTTGTGGATGCCGAACATAGTCGGCGTTAGAAGCGAAAGGGTTAAATTCAAAAGAATTAATTGTAAAGAAGATCTTGAACATTCTATTTTATATTTATTCTATTATATATATATATATATATATATAGGGGCAGTAATTCTCTCCACTTAAAATATTTCCGCTATTTTTAGAGATATGAAATAATGTATTTATTGAAGTTATATAGCATCAATAGAAGTACAATATACTTTCTTTAATCCGAGGAATTTGTTACGTCTATATTTTAACATTAAGAAATTTCACATTAAATATATTACAGATATGATGCATCTTCAAATCGTAATAAAAAAAAATATAATTCTAAATGAATGAGTAAGTATAAAATGCTAAAACGAATAATATGTTTCAATGATTCCGTGCAAACGTTCGCTACCGAAATCAAAGTTATCTTGAAGAATTTATTACTCATGTAACTTTAATGTTAAAAACGTTATGAATTCTTTTTAAAGGTATAAGAGACCGTTGTAAACAGTCGATAGAGTAGAAGAATGTGAGAGATATTTGAAGGGTCTGATGAATGCTATGACAATGAGCCGTACATTGAGCGAAAATAAAAAGCAAGATGGCGATAATGGTGTAGAGAGACCTGAAATCTCTCGTGAAAGAAACATAAATTTATAATTATATTATATATGTATAGAAATATATAAGTTAATAAATATTTTTCATTCTATTTTGTAAAAAAACTGTGCTAAAATATATGTATATTTGAATTATATCCGGGATGTGAAATTGTTCGGCTACCTTCCTATTATCTTTTCCTTCGTTCATCCTTCGCTCATTTCTTGGCGGTTTCATGTTACACCACGCATGCCGATGTTATTATGGTGTCATCGCGCTCTTATTGAATGTTCAATTTGCACTCATTAATTCAGAATAAAAATTTTAAATCTTTGTGTACAAGAAAAGAGATAAAACGTGAAAATTGGAGAGAGAATGCAACGGGAGAAAGAGAGAGAAAAGATAATAGATAGTAAGAGATAGCGCGCTCGGTTGTTCGTCTATATTATTATAAAATATTATTAAAATTAGTTGCTAAGTCATATTATAAAAGAAATATAAAATAGATATCATATCTATTTAATAAAATCACGTGCATAAGAAGAAAAAAGAACGTAATAGAGAGCACAACGGGAGGAAGAGAGAGTGCAAATAATAAATTTTTAATTAATTTTGAGCTGATTTTCATGCTATCAAGTTCGAAAATCATGGCTTATTTTGATGTGGAAGTTAATATGTTGTTAATTCTAGGAGAATGTGAGAAAAATTATCGACGTGCAGCGCAATTATTTTTAGAACGTTATAATATTAAAAAATTGCAAATGGCATTTCTTCGTTTAGAAAATCGTTTGTGTATATGGTCAATTAAATGCAATTAAAAGACAAAAAGTAAATCCAGTAGTTAATTATGATAACAATACATTCTCGCAGCAGTTGAAGTAAATTCACCTGTCAGTCAACGCGAATTAGCAAATGCGTCTGGAGTTGGACGGTCTTCAATGCAATGGATTTTGAAAAACATTTTATCCGTATCGTTTGACTGACTTTGGAAACTGATGACGTCGTATAATATTTTGCAAGTGGATGCGTGATGCCATGATAAATGATTCATTTTTGCAAAATATTCTTTTTTCTGATGAAGCAACATTTATCAACTGGATACTTTAATAGGTATTGTAAGAAATAGATAATCTCACACCGCGATTGATGCGATGACTGCACCACTTGTGCTATTCAGCACTACTCTTAAACTCGTTGCCATCTCAATGCACTCGATACTCCTTAACGACTATTTATTAAAGGGGGCAGACGCGCTGTTGACTTTTGTTCCGATTATAGAAACAAATAAGATCGTTGTATTGATTTGTCCATATTCTTTATTGAATTAAATTAGTTTTATCCGATAAATCTTTGTCCACTTAATTATAAACAATAAGAAGAAAGCTAATCATTGCCCTTCGAAAGAAGTTCTTCTGAAAACGCTCGTAAAACAAAGGATCTTTCAATATGCATTATTGGTCATATGAGAATCCTCATTGGATGCGCAAAGTTCATTTCCAACATTGTTGGTCATTAAATATATAGTGTGGAATAATTGTCGATTTCGAAATTGATCATACTCTTTTAACGGTAATACTGAATCTTATTATATTAGTAATCTATTAAGGAATCATCTTCTCTTACTTATAGAAGAATTACCACTTAACGTGAGAAGAGACATGTGGTTTCAACAAGATGATGCACTTCCTCATTTTTCCAGAACAACACGTATTCTTTTAAATGAGATATTTCGTGACAAATGGATAGATAAATTGGGGAGGTTCTGTTCAATGATCTCTCGTTCATCTGATATTACGTCTTTGGACTATTTTTTAAGAGAGTATCAAAGAGGAAGTCACATCTCAATCATTTACCAAAGAAGACTTAAAACGAAGAATACGTATAGCTTGCACTAAGATGAATCTAGAATGTTTAGAGTTAGGCAAAGTTTTGTATAAAGAATTAATAAATATTTAAATGTTAATGGTCAACAGTTCAAACATTTAATAAAATAAAAAAAACAGAAAACTGATGAGTCTTATTTAATTTATTATTAATTTCAATGTGTGCACTTTACATTAAAGTTTAAATGTTTATAACGTTTGATAGGAACAGTTTCCAAAGAAATGTTTCAGACAAAGTTTACTTGTTTTCCCCGTAAAATCCAAATATGTAACATTTTATAGGATCCCATTTGAATCTTTGAAGTTACCCCCCTCCCCTCTTTTTAAGAGAAGTGGATTTTTGTTAGAAGATCCCTTGAATATATGAAACTTTCTTATGAAGTTTTTGATAGGACAAATATTTTTAGAGTTATTAGTTTGTAATATTTTATGTGGGCCACCCTGTATATGTATATATA
>NW_012130125.1:58511-67884 GCF_000143395.1 Atta cephalotes | reverse complement strand
TATATATATATATATATATATAAAAATAATATATATATGTATATACATTTATTACATACTTTTATAGTTTTATTTAAAATAGGACGTACCCAGTGAATAAAATTATATCCAAAGTAGTAATGTTCCAAACCAAATTTGACCTCTGTCTGTTTTATTTGCAATATAAACTGCAAAATCTAATTGAAATAAGTAATTTAATATGCGTTAAATATATATTATCATTCTTGACAATTCGGATACTTACATAAATTTTATCAAATGGATAAGTAAATTTAAGACATTATAAAACATCAATTATATTTCTTTGTCGCAGATATTAAAGAACAACCTTATCCCTTATGTTTAATGACATTTTGTTATTTTTAACTACAATATGTCAAAATAAATCTTTTTAGTTTCAAAGTAAAACATTCATATTAACATATGAACTTAGTAAATAATAAATTATGGTATATGAATCAAATTTAATACATTTTCAAGAGTTATTTAAGTTATTTAACTACAATGTTTTAATTAAATTAACAACATATTGAGTAGAAGCAAGGCCGATATACAAAAATTTTTTAAAAATAAATAACTCAAAATGGTTATAAACAACACTATGAATTTAACATTGTATTTTTTTATATGTATTTTTAGAATATTTGTACATATCAACAAAAATTACAAAACCTTTATAAATTATTTTCATTATATGTACCAAAATGCATCGAGCTTATTTTGCAGAATATTTATAACATGAGAGTAGAACATAGTAGAATTGATAGTAGAATTGATAATATGATAGTATGATATGGAATATTGATAGTATAAAATAACTTTCAAAAACTCGCTTTTATTATTATATATAAAATAAAAAATAATTTTTTAATCTTTTTCTAGCTTATTCTTATCTGTGGTGTTAGAATATGTAAATTATCCTATGTAAAATTATCCTAAAATATATAAAAGAATAACACAATTTCTATTATGGTATGTCTCAATTTTGTACATAATCATTCCATGAAATTTAGGTAGTTTGAGCGCTAATAAAATTACGCATAAAATTCTATATAAAATTTTGTTGTAATTATTTACCTGTTCATGTAAGTCCTCATCGTGATTACAATTAGACAATTTGTAAAAAATTGCTACTGTCTCATTTATCTGAAATTATATTAACGAAAGTTTGTAGTAAAACTGGAAACTTTTCATTCAATGAATAAGATTTCGTCATTTCAAATAAAACTTTGACATGTGTAATTTCATTGTTGTTTGTGCTTATTATTCTAATTATAAATAATTATTAATGCTTTCAATCTACTGGAACTATACCTTATAGTAAATAGTTTGACATACGTAGTTTAATGTGAGAAATATCATACTATATGTAACGAGATTAAAATAGAAATATAAATGACTGGCGATGTTTTTAAATGTCCATATAATCTTATGTTCTCCAAACAATTCATACATTAATAGACAGAACGTTAAAACTTTCAGAAAGTACCATATTATTTGTATTAATGTTTGTACTTTGAATATTATGTTTAGTTTGCGTGATATAAGGCACAGATATTAGTGGACGTGCCTGTAAATAAATTATAATTGTTATAATTAATCAACCGAGAAACATATGTATACGAGAAGTACCAACAATAAGCAAAATATATTTTTAATGTAGAATTCGATATAAGCTATAGTGTTATAACTTGCGGTTCACAATGTGTGATTATTTCACGTAATTGAAATTAATTATTCTTGTACATATATGTGTATACATATATGTACCTCATTTTAGCTATTGCATCAAATTATCTCGAAGTAATATGGAAAAATGTATTTCAGATAAAAGTGAAATGATTTCGAGAAGGACATATTTTCTTTAATACTTTTTGAACATATTTTTGTTACATTGTTTTTTAGATGAAGGCACCTAAAAGATGTTAGATATACAATTTAAGCATAGACTCTGCAACGAAAATTAAATTTAGAAGTATGTTTAATATTTACATTTCAAATAAAATATGAAAATTGTGTGAATAAAATCATATTTTTTTTATAACATATTTTTGTAGCTTATTTATTTTAATTGATATTATTTTTATTGTTAAAAATTAAAATTTTTTAAATGATCAAAAATTTACATTTTTCTTTTATAAGTACTTTAAATATTCATATAAAATAATTTATACAAAGTTTCATTGCGATTCACTAATTATTTCATTGATTAGTTACAAAGATATAGAACAAGTAAGTATTTTATTTATTTACTGGATAATTAGTTTACTCATCGCAATGTAACGCAATAAGTAGTCCTGAATACATATTAGGTATGGGAAAAAGTTCGTGGCCATCTAATGGGAAAAACGCCACGGACTTTTTCCCACACTAATAATATATTTATATTTAAAAAATGAGATTTTTATCATTTATTCTGTATAATATATTTTCATATTTTTATTAGAGCACAGATTAAAAAAATACTATTCTTTATTAAAATAACTTATCATCCAGATCGATCCAGATAATAAACTGTCATCTTTATTTTTAAACGTGATTTAGAATAATATGTAATTTTTTCATAATTTTGCTATCATTTGAAAAATATGTATAAAACATCCTTAATTCTCCTTTACATTTAATGTAATACCGACTATAATACCTATTAAAATTAAATTTTTTTCCACCGTATAATTTTAACGGGATCGTAAAGTCGAATAGTATTGTATATAGTATCTATACACAGATTTACGAGTCATCGATACATTACTATATCAATATTTCACGTAGGTACACGTAAATTTTCGTATACAAAAATTGGACGTTTAAATCAAATTTTAAGAATTGCTTCTTCGTGCAAACTACTAAAATATTAGTTTGTAGATTACTATTTCATAAATACAGATTGCATAGCTTTAATAGTAAATGTTGTTACGACGTAACAGCTCTGGAGCATATTGGATTAAGAAATGATAAAGAAAATCCCAATTTTGAAACTTTTTATTTTTTTCGAAAACTTTCGTTCTCAGCTCTAAGACTATGTCACAGACATATTAATGCATATTCTTTAATCCTGGAAAAGGATTGTCGAATGAGTAACAGAGAAAAAAGTAATTGTTATACAAAAATTATATGTGTTTCGGTAATAGTTGACTTTAGAATTCATTCCCTTTTTAAAGGACTCACGTTCCCTTTGCTTAAGAGCGAAATATCTTTCTATAATGTATTATGAACACGTAATCGTGTTTATTTATATTCTGCAATATTTGTTGAATAATTTGTTGAAATTATCTATTTTATTTTTTCTATTTTATCATATTTTAACTTAACTACTTTTTTCTTATATTATTTTAAAAGCAGAGTATTTGTGTCTTTAAGGTAGAGAATTTATATTGTAAAATAAAAAGTATGTGTTTTAAAGAAAAGAATTTATGTTTTAAAGCAGAGAATTTGTCTGTTTTACTTGGGAAAGAAAAGTTAAACATATGTTTATATTATCAATTTTATTTGACAATAGTTTTTTAAAGGACGAGCGACAATTAAAAAACCTGTAGGAGATCGTTTAGGATCATGACCTTGATAATATAGTTAAGATTATATATATTAAAATTGGCAAAAGGTTGCTCATTTTCTAAAGTTTTTTTATCAAAAAATACGTAGGTACAATGAATAATTTTTGTAATATTATTAAAAATGTATTTTCTTTCTTAATTTAAATAGAATCTGGAAATTTCATATTTTTCACACGAAGTCGCACTTTACTTCTTGTTATAAGGAATCTTAAATGTAATAGAAATTACTTCATAAGCGATTGAATTGTTCAACTTCAATTTCTGGACTTCAACTTACTCTGTTAACGACTATCATAGCGATTGTAAAATAGTTTTACCATTTTGTTGACTAGCTTTCACTATTTAATTTTTATGTATTTCTTTATTTAACATCTTAATATTGTTATGTATTGATGATGGTCAAATCTTGATCGAAATGTCTACGTTATTATATTATAATTTTACATATATGATTCTGTTTAAAACATTTAGTGTTGTGGTTGCTCCCTATTATTTATATTTTGTATTTTTATGCCATCTTCAAACAGTTCGAATAATTTTGTTATACAAAAAAGTATGTTTTCTTTACATCTGATTTATCCCATTATTCTAAACATAAAAGTATTAAAATATTACAATTATCAAAACATTAATGCTTTACGAGATATTTAATGTGTCATATCTATTATAGAGAGAAATATATCAATAATATCGCGTATATTGCGTAAATTATTGATTTTTTTATATTTCTAACTTAATACTTTTACATGCAGAATGATTATAGAGAAATTATATTACGTAAAAAAATTACATAGTTCCATTTTAAAAAGCGATAAACATCTTTTTCATTGCGTCTCTCATCTCTATCTAGAAAAAAAATATCACAATAGGCTCCTCTCGAAATAGTTGTACTTTCATAGAAAACATTTTTTTAATACTTTTTGAAATATGTCGATGTGAAAGTTAGATTGAGACATTCTGTACATATATATATGCGCGTACATGTGTGTAACAAAGTAATTCTATTAAATAATTATTACATTATAATCCATATATATTAATAGTGATCTTTAGCTTCTGTTATCCGCTGATGCACAAAGATGAATCTGTTTTGTCTTCTGTAATCTGCACTACTTTCGAACAGATCAGAATATAATACACGTAAACATTCATTGACTTGATGGAATCTGGAGCTTATGCATCTGAATTGAAAAAGACTTACTTACAAAACTTACTTGTTAGTTATATCTTTTATTAATATTATACAATAATATATGCATTATGTATAAGCATATTACGCAAATTGTGTTAATAAATAATTAGAATTGGACTGAATTAGAATTTTATTATTTACTTTTGATGTTTCAATATAATATTTTATATATATGACGAGCAGAATTTCAAAATATATTTTGTCCAGACTTTATAATTCAGTTTTAGTCGTTTTAATTTATAACTTGCTTTCAGAAAAAGAAAGTCATCAGAAAATTACGCCTTACAGAAAATAACAATTTGTCAATCAGTAAGCTGAGAAATATTAAACGAAATTGCTAAACAATTGCTAAAAATATTAAACAAATGCATTTTGCTAAGGAGGTCTTTTAGAGATAAAAAAATCGATTTTTTTGCTTTCTTTGAAAGCTTATAATCTTAAGAATATCCCATAAAAATATTTTTTGGGAAAAACGAAAATTATCCAAGATGAGATAAAATATGTGATATTTGGGGCCGCTTGATCAATTTAGATAGCGCGCATCAACCAATTGTTATAACCGGCGTTCGCCATTATTTATATTCAATCTTTTAAAACTTATTCTAGAACGTTTCTATCTAACAGAGTAGAATTTCGTTCCCTTCGTTTCTAACGGAAAATGGAGCAGTACTTCCCCTTCGCTACATTCTTTCCTGTTCTCAAAAACTCCTCACTTCTCAATTACTTGTTATTTCTCTATTTGATTACACTGATGTTTACGTTCCGGCTCTTAACATCTGCTAAATCGTGTACAGCGTATCCAAAATTCTTGTCTCTGTTTTTCTTATTGCGTTCGTAAATACGACCATATATCTCCGTATTACATTGAGAGAAGAATTCATAGTTATGACAACTATAAAAGTGACAACTATACAAATTTTGTACGTAGAATGAATATATATAGCTAAATTAATTATATTATAGTTAATCCAATAATAATTCTACAGTTCATTTAATTAAGGATAATAATTTACTATTTTCAAAGTTGTTGCTATTAAAGTTGAATGGTTACGACAACTAATAGGTTGTACAAGTATTATAGGAAGAATAATAGTTAGTAGATAATAGAATAATAGTAAATCTGTCTCACGTGAAATGCATAACAATATAAGCATAATATAAGACCGAGCAATGAGCATCTCTTATAAATCAATAAGGCGACTTAATACTGGATGTTTGGTTTAGTAGTTGTCTTATGTTATGCTTATATGCTCTGTTATGTATTTCATACGCGGTTTAGAATATATCGATATATATAAATATTTGCAGAGCCGCATAAACGCATGAAGAAAATTACTCAATCGCATTCCTCTTGTATGCATCGTTTTAAGTTGCCAATTATATGCATTTGTTGCTAGAACTATAGGGTGCGTCACCAAAATCCGGACAAATCGAACAATTTCTTTAAACAAAAGGTTTTTAATGAAAAATTAAATATTACAAAAAATTCTTATACACGCTTGGGGGATCTCTATAGAGCACAATTATTCGATATATTCCTTATTAGCTTGAATGACGGCTTTTATTCTCGGTCTGAAGTGTTCGCACACACGCTAATGTAGCGCTGTCCATGTCGACGAATGTTGCTTCAATAGCGGGTTTTAATGTCACATTGGAATGCCGAGACTTGTTTGTGACCTTTCAATTACACTCCATACGTAGTAATCCAAGGGATTTAAATCTGGCCAGAATTCCTTGAATCAAAACATCGACGTTGTCTGAGAGCCAATTTTGGATCAAATGACTTGTATGAGCCAATGCACCATCCTACTGAAAAACATGGCCTTCCACAATTTTCATCCACGGTTTCACTACATCTATCAGAACGCGCAACGATTGCCCTGAATCATCCGAAATCAGCACTTGAGCTCTTTCAATGACTGTGAGGATCTTCACGGTGCATTCTTTCGAACTCTCACTGGCCCTGAAACCTTCTTTGGATTGTTCTAAAGTCGTATATTTTTGCCACAATGTCATAAATTTGATTGATCTCGAGTATCCAAAGAACCAAATTATTTCCGCTGCTGAGCGCCCAGCGCGGTTTTTCGCGTTTATATACTTCGCACTTGGTTTCAATTCGCGGCCATTTTGAGAATATGATTGTTTACTAGAAGCATCAGGCTTTCTCAGACGCTAACAACAATCTCTGGAGGCACAATACAGCGGAAAATTTAAATTGAAATTTGTCCGGATTTTGTGACGCACCCTATATAATTATAATAAAAATGCCAAACATTTTTTTTCAGTGGAGAAAGAAGTAAAATATTACCAAAATGCACTGAGAGAAAATTTCATAATCGTACATCAACTTGATGATACAGGAATTTGACAACAATTCAAGTTTTGTATGTAGAACTAATATATTTGAGTAAACTATATTATGATTAATTCAATAATAATTTTATAGTTGTTTTAAATGGAGGTACAATTAGATTTTAAAAATTATTGCTACTAAAGTTGAATGATTGCCATAACTATTTTTTATTATTAATTACATACAATTTATTCTTGTGTTACATAAGATATAGATAACTTTTTTTTTAAATTATTCAGTTAAACAGATTTTGATGCACTCTTGTGAAAAATCTTGTTTGATTCGAGACATGATCGGGAGTAATAACAATCAAATACATGAACATCCAAGTGTGTGATTAGCTCAGCATTAGCATAGGTAGGTTACTATCCTAGAGGTCTTAAGTTCAAATCTCGTACGTCTTTCAAATATCCAATGCGTAATTATAATTAAATAAATTGTATACGTAACAAATATATTGTAATTAAATAAATTGTACATATTGAATAATTAAGAAATAAAAATTGTACCTTAAAAATAAAAATAATTATTGTAATAATAATTATAAAAATATAGTTATGGCAACAATATTATTGACAATAATCGCAGAATTATTTAGAAATATTAATTATATGATTTAGTTATATTTTGCCGATATCTGCATTTCGATTAATTATGGTATTTTTGTTCCCGTAACTAATTATGAATAGAAGAGGTGCTATTTCACCATACTTTTGTAATTGCGGCAACGATTCTCAGTGTAGTATTGGATTGTCCAGAAAGTTCGTGCCGACTTTGAAGGAAACGCAGAAGATTTAAATTTTAGTATACATTTATTAAATTATATAGGTTAGTTAGCACGAACTTTCCGGACAACTCAATATTAATAACTATATTATTTGATTGTATTTACTTCTGTATTCCATTATCAAACTTCTGTATTTCCATTAACTAAGGTATTTTTCTTCCCATAACTAATTCTGAAAAGCTGAGATATTTCATCATACTTTTAACTGCGATGATTCTCAGTGTAGTAATAAACGATAAAAATATAGTTTGCCACTTAACTATTCGCCCATAGTCGTGTCAAATATATTGTTCCAACAATATTTCTGTATTTCAATTAACTATGAGACTTTTTTTCCTATAATTATTTTTTCTTTTTGAGGTGCTATTTCATATACTTTTATAGTTATTGATATTATTTTTTTCTCTCAGGACCAGAGATCTGGCTTAAGATTTGGCAACGTTTTATTCTTCATTTATGCTGTCTTGTATTTTCTCTCCTTCGCTCCAATACTCCTTTATATCCAGATAATCAAGCGAGATTTAGCACACGAAACAAATTGATGCATTGCATTTTCAACTTGTCGACAATTTGCTGTCATTGGAACTAATGTGAACTGAGTTAGGAAGTTAGCATCAGGAAAGCAAATAGATTTCATGAGTTTACGAAAATTGTAAGAGTATACATTGAGAAATAATAAACTCGTCACATTGACAGCAAACTGACGGCACGCCATGCACGCATGATGACAACTTGCCAGCAGTTTGCTGAATTCTAAGAAAGACTTTATGTGACATCAGAACAACAGACAGTTTGTGGAAACACCTTGGCTTTAGTTTGGTGAAATTGAATGCGGAATAAGTGATAATGGCAACATATTGCCCTTATTTGGCTATCTGAGTCGCTCTTGCTCATCCCTTCATAGACGTTAATGTATCAAAGGAGATCGTAGAAAGAGCATAAAAATTTCACAGCAGAAACGAGTTTTATGCAATTGTGTTTCCGAAGCTATCTAAATATTTGTATACATGCTGCAAGCACAGAGATGAAATCATATGGAACTTTTATACGAATTTTTTAAAACGCATTTACGTCCTTCGACACAAGACTTTTTTAATATAGACCTGTTCTATTGCGGAAGCATTGCATTTGATTCAATCGTATCATAACTACTTAAATATCAATCAATATGCTTGCGGCACAGCTCTCCCTTATAACTAAGGACGGAAAGTTTTTACCATTAGTTTTGTCGTAACTTTTTTATGACGACATATGTCAAGATTAAGTTCATTGGAAGCGAAAATTCTGACCGTATGTTTATTCGATTATATTACTCAACATTACTTCCTTCGCAACGTTTTTTAAAGATGCTCATCTCTTATAAATATTTACTAATGAAAAGTAGTAATTAATTATTTATTTTAAATAATTATTGTTTAGTATATTTTTAATATTCTAAATATAAAAGTATTATATATACATATTTTGTACAGACAACATATGTTATA
>NW_012130125.1:54160-58491 GCF_000143395.1 Atta cephalotes | reverse complement strand
AAAATATGTATATTTTATAATACTTTTATATTTAGAATATTAAAAATATACTAAACATATTTTGTACAGATAACATATGTTATATGTATAACATATGTTGTCTGTACAAAATATGTATATATAATACTTTTATATTTAGAATATTAAAAATATACTAAACAATAATTATTTAAAATAAATAATTAATTACTACTTTTCATTAGTAAATATTTATAAGAGATGAGCAGCTTTAAAAAACGTTGTTGAGTAATATAATCAAATAAACATATGGTCAGAATTTTCATTTTCAATGAACTTGATCTTGACATATGTTGTCATAAAAAAGGCAAAATTAACGGTAAAAGTGTTTCACACTGTAAACATTTTGACGCACAATGTCATTAAAAATAATTTACAAAGTAAATGTATACACATGTATAATACTAACCCAAAGATAGCTGTAGAAATCAGAGCACTTAAAATAATAACACATGATAGATATGTGAGCGGAAAATTATATAACGTCTGACGCCATGAGTTAATTATGTCGTAATTAAGAAAAACATTGTACATAAAATTATCATATGCTATATAATAAAAAATGAGTACAATCCATCCGATTATTATTCGAATTATCCAGTTATGTAGCCTTTGGTATTCCTTTGGCACTTCGAGAGCTTCCAACGTGTCATCTATTATAGTAAGTTCACTTAAGCACATTTTTAGTTCCTTTAAAAAAATCATATTAATTGATTATGCAACACAGAAAAAAAAAATTATAATTTTATATTTAATTAAAAATTGTTATTGCAATGTGTACAGGAATTGTGACAGATAAAGAGTTATAATAATGTAAGCATTAAAATTGATCTGTTTAAAATCTTTTTTTTTTTAAATTTAATTCAGTTTATAGCAAAGCTCTATGAAAAAGATTATATATTAACAGAATAATAGATATAAACAAAATATGATGTGTGTTTGTGACGCTGGTGTTATCTTGTCTGGAAGGCTCGTACTCCAAGACGGTGAGTAATAACAACGATTCTCTTTGTTGTAATGATTTAAACCTTTATTGTTGAGTCGAATCTAAGATGTATTCAAAGCGAGCGGTAAGCGAAGCTTGTAGACCGATAACTTGTGCATTCATTAAGATGCGTGCACCGGTAATTCGCACTTAGTAGTCGACATCGAGTGATTTCCCAGTTCGGAAGAAAGTATATTGCGCGCGGTAGCGAGGCTAGCAAATCTCATCGGAAACTCAGGCAACGCGCACACTACTGCCTGCCCTCGCGGTGTGCGTATATACCAAGAACGTTAGGTAAAATGCAGTGGTAATACGCGACAGAACGTCGAGGTGGTTCGCACTTCGGCTTCGGCTGAAGCGTTACAACGAATAAATAATCCGTATTAATCGGGATTGGGAAGTGAACTGATTTTTTGCGCGACCTCGTCACCTTTTCGAGTGTCGCGCATAGGGGGAGAAGGTCGCATGCCATCTGAGATAAACAGCGTGATTAGAACAAGATACACGCATGTTTTGAACGATGACAGCTCTATGAGCGTCTATTTACTCACCGTCGCTGAGAATACATTCAAATCAACGATTATTCCGGAACATAAATTTCGCCCGCCTTGAATGTATGCATTCGAAAGAATTCGCATTAAAGCACGCAAGATACAAAATATGGTATAACAATGAAAATGAGTTAATACAAATTCGTAACGCAATACAATCTATGTTGACGGTTCGCGAGTAACATCAAGTACGTTCAACGGAAACTCCGTTCGCCATGACGGAATCTTTAGATTCATCGTTATATATATTGATGACGGATAGAAAATAAAGTTTTACAATTGGTCACCTGTACTTGGAACGTCCGATTTTTACAGTTACGACGCGAATTAATTCGTCATCATCTGGATGACACGCCGTGATCCGATCAAGTTTCCATTGGCTCGGTGGAATCAGAGGATTACGCTCGAGAATGACTTTGGCTGACTTTGGCCAGTCACTGGACGACGCGCCATTTTGAGCGTTGTTGAAAGTATGTAAGTAATCACCGGACCACGACCTCCAAAAATCTTCGGTTATTTGTTGAACTATTTGCCAATGCGAAAGTCTATGTGTGTTTAAGTCAAGCACGCTTAGTTCGGCGAAGAGAGGTTCCGATCAAAAAATGACGGGAATCAGAGCGTAATAATCGTCGAGATTATCAGAAACGAGAGAGAGCGTGAATTAAGACATGCCTCGATTTGACAGAAGAGCACATTAACATCTCTTCAAAAGTGTTAGCGTGGAGACCGCATCGTTTTAAATGATGCTTAACACTTTTAACGCTGGCCTCCCACAGACCGTCGAAGTGCGGCAACGCAGGGGGTAATGCCACGCGGTTCCGTCTGTCGGTTTCGGAAGTTAGAATCGCGAATTGCTTTCGCATGTGTATTGAACAATTCGGCGCCGTGAAACGTGGTTCCGTTATTGGAATACATAGATGTCGGTAGTCCTCGACGAGAAACAAATCATTAATACGCTGCGATAAAAGTAAGAGAGATATAATCACTGACGAGCTATAAGTGTAGAGCCTTGGTTGTGATACAAATAATGCGATGTAGGTCTTTTGCGATTTATGTCCTCGATCGAGAGTCATTCGGACAGCGATCAGATCTGTAATCAACGCCGGACAAAGGCGCGAGCGATGAGGTTGACTCTCGCAACTGGGAGATCGCCCATGAGTTCGACAGGTACGTCGGCGCGTTCACGCGGGCATGGTATTTATAAAGAATGGATCGAATGGTGGCCCGGAGAGTCCAGAATTCGTGGCGTAATGCTGACGCGAGCGTTAATTGAGCACCGGCAAGCAACATTCGAAGATGATACTGGATAATGAGTACTAATAGCGGTGTAAGACGATGAGATTTCTCGCTCCCGGAAGACAAGTCTTCCGTCTTCGACGGAGTCTTCCCTGAATATGAACAAGTCCATTCTCGTCCATATAAGAATGAGTATAGAGCGGACTGTTCTTTAGTACCAGGCACTTATGTGAGAGTCGCGATCTCATTAGGAAACATGGTTGACTGCATGATTTTGAGCCAGTAGCGTTTGGCATTCTGAATTTCTTCGGGGAGCAAAGTCGCGGTATTCGCTTGCGGATTTTTAGAGCGTCGATTTAGAAAAAATACAGATAAGCGGTAGTTCGTAGCAATTTTGGCCACGAAGAATAACGCGATGCGAGATCCCAAATTAAGCGTAGCATGCAAGGCATATACTGAAGGTTTTGAGCGTTGTTCGAGAGGAACATCGGAGAGTATCGAAGGGCACGAGTTCGGTCAGGACTCGGGAGGATGATGCAACTATGAAGGACCTGACCACCATAGAGCATGTATCTGGAAAAGATCGGGGGACCACGAGACGCGCAGTCCGTGGGATTGGTGTGTGTCGGAACATGATGCCACGAAACTCCGGGAAGGAGTGATTGCACATCCGAAACGCGATTGGCGACAAAAGTTTTCTATCGGGAAGGTGACTGATTCAGCTAGGCGAATGTAATGGTGGAGTCCGTCTAGCAGTGATATTCGAGATTCGGAAGTTGGGGCACTGAGCGCGTGAAATGCATCAAGCGAGCGAGAAGCAACGCAGCAAATAATTCCAATCGCGAGACGCTGATGGTTTTAAGAGGAGCCACTTTTGATTTGGCGGCGAGAAGAGAGAGAGTGATTGCCGTCTATATTAATGGTACGAAGATACACTGTGGCAGCGAAAGCTGCAGTCGATACGTCGGAAAACACACGAAGGGTGCAGTGTATTAGGTGTACAACTTTGCTTCCGCCGTTTTTTTTCCGAAATTCGAGGCTTTATTGTAAAAAACTGGTTATACATTTATGATTCAAAGTATTGTCCATCGCTGGCCACTATTTTCTCCCATCTTTCGGGTAGCGTACGAATCCCGCGTCGAAAAAACTGGTCATTTTTTGAGGCTATCCACGAATCGATCCAATTTTTTACTTCTTCATAAGACCGGAAGTGCTAGTCAGCCAGGCTGTGTGCCATTGATCGAAACAAGTGATAGTCAGAGGGAGCAACGTCTGGAGAATACGGCGGGTGAGTAGGACTTCCCATTTCAACGTTTCCAAGTAAAACTTGACCACTTTCGCAACATAGGGTCGAGTATTGTCATGCTGCAAAATCACTTTATCGTGTCTCTCGTTGTATTGCAACCGTTTGTCTTTCAATGCTCGGCTCAAACGCATCAATTGCGTTCGATACCGATCGCCTGTGATTGTTTCAGTCGGTTTTAACAGTTCATAATACACTACGCCGAGTTGGTCCCACCAAATACAGAGCATGACCTTGG
>NW_012130125.1:35740-52814 GCF_000143395.1 Atta cephalotes | reverse complement strand
CGACCATCACTTACCGCTAAAGCCATCTATAGGAAAACGGCGGAAGCAAAGTTGTACACCTAATAGAATATGAGATCCGTAAGTAATCCAGCGCAGAATGTTAATGACATTGAGACACGGAAGTCATTGATGATAATTGGACCAACAATTAAGAAATTGGCTAAGAATTTCGTCATCTCATCGGCATTGGAGAGGCTACTGTCGTTGCATGAGAATTTTGGCAGTAATAGTAACGGGAGTAGCCCATTCTAAAGGATTGAAAAACTTAGCGATAGTCGACAGAATGGCTCATTCGGATAATGACTATACGGTCACGCGGAATTGAAATCTAGCTTAGGATTTCAGAGTATTCCTAAGACTTTAAGATGCTCATCGTCTTGAAGAACCTTATAAATGGCTAAACCATGATCCGCTCGGACAATAAAGCAGTGGCATTGCTTACTCATTTTCGAAGGCGAAAGCCTTCTTTCTTTAATTCGGTTAATTGATCGCGCGTTTGAACAAGAATTCAATCTGGTCGGCGCCAAAAGCGCAATCGTCAATGTATATCTGATGACGTAAAATGAGAATCGCGAGCGGCACCTTCATCTACGAGTTGTTCTAAGACTAGAAGGGCTAAGTAGGAAGCGGCTGTGCTGTAAGTAACGGTAAAAAGGCGGTAATCGGTGATTGGTCCGCCGGGGATAGGTTGCCATACAATACGCTGATAGTCGGTGTCTCGGGAATCAACTAAGATTTGCCGATACATTTTGGCGATATCGGCTGTAAACACCTAACGGTATTGGCGCCACTGCATTAAGACAGTAGCTAAATCCCTTTTAAGTTTAGGGCCAATGAGCATGTGATCATTCAACGATGTTTGATGTGCGGCATGAAGCGTTGCAGACCACTCGTAAGCGGGTGGTTGCACTGCTGTCATATAAAACAGCGGAATGTAATAAATTTGCTTTGGTTTGACAATTTCTGTCGGTAGACTTTTGGTCATATGACCGAGTGTTTCTCTGCGAGAAATTCGCGGTACTCAGAAGTGATAATTGGGTCTCTAATTAAGCGTTGTTCCAAGCGGCGAAAGCTTGAAACAGCAATAGAGCGCAATTCGCCTATCGAGATAGGTGATTCGTTTTAAAACGATAATCGAACGATATAGCGTCCATTCAGTGTATGGGAATGCGTAGTTCTGAAGTGCTCTTCGCACTGGTGCTCTTCAGGCAGATGCTCCGAGAAG
This sequence comes from Atta cephalotes, assembly GCF_000143395.1. Classification (NCBI taxonomy): domain Eukaryota; kingdom Metazoa; phylum Arthropoda; class Insecta; order Hymenoptera; family Formicidae; genus Atta; species Atta cephalotes. The sequence goes on along the minus strand of NW_012130125.1, from coordinate 51,589 downwards.
CTTTCTGAGGTACTTCCTCAATCTCCCAAAAGCGACGAAGATCGCGATCGAGAGTTTCAAGAACAACTCCGTAATGCGCAAGCGCGGAAATTGATTCAGTAATCAGAAACGAGGCTATTGGTCCGAAAAGAATCCAGCCGAGTATCGTATTTTGCGCGGTAGGTTCATGTTCGGAACCTTTTCGTTGAGAATGAGCATGCCGAAGAGATTGGCACCCATTATGATGTTGATCGGATTCGAACTTATGGGATTACGATCAGCAAGTTCAAGCCCGGCGACGTGTTTCCAATTATACGCGGTATTTACTCGATTCGTAAATATTTCGTTAATGATCGAAGTATAAACGCGGTCGTAGTATTGTCCGTCGCGAGAGGCCGGAGTAATCGTAATTTGGGTAGCGTGACGCACGACGGATTGCATTTCGCTAATGCCGGTAATGGAAACGGAGTGATTAATTTTCGAAAGGCATAGGCTGAGTAAGCGATTCGGAGATAAACATAGAGACAGATCCTTGAGCGCGCGACAAAAAGTTGTGAGGCGAATAAACTCGCACGCGCGCGGTCGCGAGATTTTGGAGCTCGGCGCTACGGTTTTCGCTAACAAATGCGTAGCGACGGTGTCAATTTCGCTATTCGTGCGGACGTCGAGGATTGCTTAATGTCGATAGGCTTAATGGAATTATCAAAATGTAACAACGTATGATGTCGTTTACTATACTGTCGACACGCGCGAGAATTTGTACAATCTTTCCCAGCATGCTTCGTACTGAAACAGTTCACACAGCGTTTCTGATTTTTAAATCTGAATTCAAAACGGGATAGTGTTTGCTTGAGGAACGTAGAACATTGTTACAATAGATGATTCGCTTTGCATAATGGGCACAAGAACGGAACGGTAGACGCGATAAGGCAAGAATTTTCCTCTTGGAGGTCGACTGTGACTTCTCCAATGTGTGCGCGGGTGCAATCGCGTCGAATGCGCAAATGTGAAATGAGAGAAATTGATCAAGTTCGCAATAACGCGGGTAATCTATAGTATCGCCGAGTTTAAGTTTCCCAAGCCTTTCGCGATGACTTATCGAATTTTTGTGCAACTAGAAAAACAAGCTAATCATCCCAATGTTGCGCAATCGAGATTGCTCAGGACTTCGCTTTATTGGTTTGAGCGAAGCGTGCGAAGATCGTGCGTTCTGTCATGAGCGACAGTAAATTGAAAAGCGATTGTAAATGTATAATAAGGCGACGTTTATGTATTATCGTACTGGGAAACGAGAATATTCTACGCGATAGTGAAATTATCATTGGTTACGAGATGGTCAAGGGTGTTACTTGCATCTCCATTTACACACGAACACAAATAATGCATATGCTCGACATTCGTTAAAGTCTGATCATCATGGATCATTGATTTAAATTTATCGCAAAAGCTTTCCTATTTATCGAAACTCCCGTCGAAAGTCGGCAGGTTGATCCTCAGAAGATGCGACGATGACCGGAACGAGTTATTAAGATCACTTACGTCATGTGCAGCGGGATAGGGTTCGCGGACTTCGTGACAGTACCTCAGTCATATAGTCGGCAGCTTCGTGGAAACAGTCTTCACATGTCAGGAAGTAGTTCTGAGTGAAGTATGCATGGGTTGTCTTCAGTTTCTCGTCCGCAGTGAGCATAATTTTGCAATTCAGCTCCTGACATCTCTGACGAAGATCTCCTTGAGAGAGGCATTGCCGCGTTATGGCACGTGTCATCTTGGCCTATTCCAGCTTCTTAAAATTAATGAGTGTGCGAGATATGGCGTTCATCTGCTGTATACTTATCAGTTCATCGAGAGACGACATGATTTCCAACAGAAAGGCGACTCGGAATTTTCGAGAGTCAAGCAAACAATAATTTTCCTTGGCGACGATCCGGCTCGAAGGACCAAAATATGTTGTGTGTTTATGACGCTGGTGTCATCTTGTCTGAAAGGCTCGTACGCCAAGGCGGCGAGTAATAACAATGATTCTCTTTGTTGTAATGATTCGAATCATTATTGTTGCGTTGAATTTAAGATGTATTTAAAGCGAGTAAGCGCGTAAACAGGTAAGCGAAGCTTGTAGACCGATAACTTGTGCATTCGTTAAGATACGTGCACCGATAATTCGCACTTAGTAGTCGACATCGAGTGGTTTCCCAGTTCGGAAGAAAGTATATTGCGCGCGGTAGCGAGGTCGGCAAATCTCATCGGAAACTCAGGCAACGCGCACTACTACCTGTCCTCGCGGTGTGCGTATATACCAAGAACGTTAGGTAACAAAATGCAGCGGTAATACGTCGAGGTGGTTCGCACTTCGGCTTCGGCCGAAGCGTTACAACAAATAGATGATCTGTATTAATCGGGATCAGGAAGTGAACTGATTTTTTGAGCAGAAGTATGCGCGATTGTCACCTTTTCGAGTGTCGCGCACGGGGGGGGGGAGGGGGGTCGCGAGCCATCTGAGATAAACAGCAACAGAGATAAACATGATTAGAATGAGATACACGCATCGTTTTGAATGATGGCTCTATGAACGTCTGTTTACTTACCATCGTTGAAAATACATTCAAATCAACGATTATTCCGGAACAGACAATAAACTATAGTACATAGTAATTTTACAAATGATTCGGCGTTAGCAAAACTGCTGTTACAAAGGCTATCAGTAACAAAAAATCAGGACTAAGGCAACGATGAGTGGTGAAGCAATAGTTAAAGTCATACACACATGTACGCACGCGCAAGCGCGCGCGCGCGAACGCCTGCAAGCACTTACACACATATCAAATACATCAGTTCGCTTAAATATTGTGAGTGACTCGATGAAACGCGAGGCAGCAGTACGAAAGGAGGACAAAGAGGGAGAGGTTTTTATCGATACAGAAAGAGAATTAAATATTTGACTAAGAAATAAAATATTTGACTGAGGTATAGGAGAAAGTGACATGGAACTTGCGGAACAATGAATGCGGAAGGATAATATTACGGAAGTAATCTTGGTGATGACCTGATGATAAGAGGATTAAAAGTACAATAAAGCTCAAAGTTCAACTTTGCGAAGAAGGCGTCGCAGATATATATATATATATATATATATATATATATATATATGTATATATATATATATACAGAGGAGTATTACGAGCGAAGGAGAAAGAAAAGAACGAGAGCAAGAGAATAAAACGTTGCCACATCCTAAGTCAGCCAGATCTTTAGTAATATGAAGATGTATCCAAGCAGTAAAGCGAGGTATTCTGACCAACTCTAAAATTGCCCTAATTAAGATAAAAATGATCAAATTTCGACCTAAATTATGTTCTAAAAGTAAAATTATATTTGAGGTCTTCTTTGCAGGTAAAAAATTATTAATTTCAACGTATTAATACCTACAAAATTCATTTGCATTTGAAGTATTCTTCATAGGTAAAATTTACTTAATTTTGATTTATTAAACGCTCTCAAAGTCTGGTAATAAGTTTCTGAGATAAATAACTGAGATAAATAACTTATATTGAACTGTATTTATGCCTTCAAAGTCCAATAGACTTTCAAGATTAGATAATTATTGACTTAAAGAAGTTCGTTGATGTTTCAATGATGTTATTGCTATAACTTCAAAATCGAAATTACTAAGGAAAGTTATCTATTAGATAAATTTAATCTGCACTTGATCCAAATTACCAATGAAATTGACTTTAAAGTAAATTGAACGGTTTTGCTCTAAAAGTCTATCCAAGATAGCTAAATAAGGGTAATATGTTGCCATTTTGCTGTCACTTATTCCGCATTCAATTTCACCAAATTAAAGCCAAGGTTTTCACAAACTGTTTGTTGTTTTGATGTCACATAATGTCTTCTTTAGAATTCAGCAAACTGTCGGCAAGTTGTCATCATGTGTGCATGGCGTATCGTCAGTTTGCTGTCAATATGACAAGTTTATTATTTCTCAATGTATACTCTTACAATTTTGTAAACTTATGAAATCTATTTGCCTTCCTAATGCTAACTCAGTTCACATTAGATTCCAATGACAGCAAATTGTCGACAAGTTGAAAACAATATATGCAGTGCATCAATTTGTTACATATGCTAAATCTCGCTTGGCTATCTGGCATATAACTTGTATAACTTGTATAACTTGTCAATTTTGAGCCTTCTACTTCGCATAGTACACTTTTGATTTATTATACGTATATGCGTGTAGCTGCAAATTGTGTATATAGAAACAATTAAATTGAAAAACTATCAAATGTAAAGCTCTCAAAAGTGTATGACTACAATGTATTAGATGATAAGGAGGATTTGACTCGATTTTTGAAGATGACAGATTATAGATGCTAATCAAGAGCAATTATTGAATGATAAACTGTCGTTGTTAAATGAATTGACAGATTGTACGATCACATACAGATTGACTCTGGCTTCTATCATTAACTTGTTAAAAATATTGCGAGCGATATGACATAGCTACCAAAAGATACGAGAATACTTTTTGAAAACTCCTTCTTCCATTGATATTACTGAAATGAGAGTAGCCAAATTTTGGTATAATGGAATTAAATTCAATTTATTATCAGCTCTTTCGATTTGTGACATTCCCCAATCTTATGTATATTTGTTGTTTATTATATTCATTAAAGAATTCGAAAGGTTATGTTTTTTCTCATGATACATAATCAATATCAAATGGCATCAATTTAAAATCAATCTAACCAAAATAACGATATTTGAATTTAGAAATTGGATATTGATCGAAATTATCTATTAGTTAAGAAAATGTCTTGAAAATCTATTGACTTAAAAATTGAAATGACTTAAAAGAGTAAATTTATTCACAATTGTAAATACATATATTTGGGCATTTAGTCTTCATAATAAGGAAATTCAATTTATAGGTCGAAAATATAAATATACAATATTTTACTATTAGGTATAAATTAAAGTGTCTAAATAAGGTCTTCTTTGTCATAGAAGAACAACTATAGTCTGAATTCTTAAAATCATTTATTTTTTAATTCCTCTATCACAGAAATTAAGTAAACAATATTTTTAATTATTTTCAATCTACAAATCAGGAAACAACTTTATTAATTTGCTAAATATAAAAAATAAAATTAAGAAATAATTAATAATCGGTTTTAATGATCTAAAATAAAAATAAAAATCTATACAGAAAATTTTCATTCGCATTTGTATTTATATCATATGTCACGCGATAATCAGCTTATGGAAATTGAAGTAATGACGATACTTAATATACAAATATCACATCTGACGACTGTCTCAACTTTACGCATAGAATAATAGAATATATATATTATACAGTCATTCGCATGTTCTCGAAAAAAAAAGAAATATTATAAGATTATCTGCGTTTAGGCAAAATGTGGTCATAATTAGGTCTAATTTAGGACAAAATTAATTGAAATTATCAAAATATTATCAATATTCGATCTCTTCTATTAGTCCATTGACCAAATCAAACTATGATAACCCTTGGGCAAAATTTATTTTCCATTACCTAATTAATACTATAAAATTACCGTCATTTCATTCTCCATCAGGTCGACGTTCATTAGGTCAGGTCCAAGAGACTTTTGGACTTACCTGGAAGTCAAATGAACGTAATTTCGACTAATTTTGTAGCTTGGATATGGTCGTATTTACAGACGCTATAGGTGAAACGGAGGCAAGAATTTTGGATACGCTGTACACGATTTAGGAGTTGTTGATTAAAAGGAACATAGACGTCGGCATAATTAAATAACAAAATAACGAGTAATTGAGAAGTGAGGAGAGCAGGTAAAGATGTGGCGAAGGGGATAAAGAAAATCTAGACGGGCGTAAGCAATCTAGCACTTGATAGTCACATGTGACTCAAATGAAGAGTCAACATGGACACTAAAAATCTCAGTAGAGGAGGAGCAAGGAATTGGAACGGAGTTAAGAAAAATATTGAAGGATTGAATACGAGATAATAATGTTGAGAAATCAATAATTAGCAAGAATGATTTAAAGAGATTTAAATGCAGCGAATTATTAGTAAACTATTTATCAGTAGACACTAATCGGCAATATATTTTAGATCTTTATTTAAAGCAGAACAGGCTGCTAAAGCATCGAATATATGAATGAATTTGAGAAGAATTATGTCGTCTGCATACATGAAAAGCTCGGATGAGAAACATTAGACAAATCAAAGATAAAAATATTAAAAAGTAAGGGTCCGAATGGAACTCTGGGGTACTTTAGAGAGAGCGACATGAGGAGAGAAGAAAAGAGGAAAAGAATTATATATAAAGACTTGCTGCGTACAATTTGTAAGAAATGAGCAGATCAGCAAGAAAGTCGAATGGGATAGACCGCACCAGTTTGAGTTTGATTAAAAATAGGTTATGGTTGATGATATCGAAAGCCTTTTATAAAAAATTTTTATAATTTTGTATTTGTGTATAATTGTGAATTTAAGACTCCTTTAATGCTCTCAATTAAATACTATTAAATAAAAGATAAATAATATTAAGTATTGTAAAGTAAAATATCAAGTATTGTTATATAGGAATCGAGAGTAGGTACATTTAAAAATTTTTACCTTAAAACGATAAAAGCCAGTGAGAATTAATATAATGTTGAAAATATATAAGTAGCAATTCAAGATGTGTACATTGCCTCGCTGCAAATCTTCGATGTGGATAGAAACAGAATACAGTAAGAGTGCTCCATTTGGCCAAAGCATATAGGCAAGAGAGATATACCTTGGGTTGTCCACGAGGATATTCGAACATGCCCAAATTGCAAAATGATTCATGATTTTCGAATCATCGACTAGTATTATATTTTATTAGTATTATATTTTATTAGTATTATATTTTAATTAAATTAGTTCTTGCTGTGAGCAAACACGTTTTAATATTCAATATTATTTATTTTCAATAAGATTTTCGAAAATAGTTTTTACAATTCCTTTAGGAACTTTGTGAGTACTACACTGTAAGATATGTACTGGTGGATAATATATACCGTTTAACCAGCAAGAACAACAGAATGACCTTACAGATAATCTAGATTAGATTGCCTTTCTTTTTGTAGAATTTTTATTACAAGTACGTGGAATAAGGCTAGTTATAGGTTACTCTTGAGAAAAAAATTCTTATTTTTATCCAGAATGATATCAAATAATTAATAAAATATTTAATAGTTATGATTGATCATAAAGATTACATTATGGATAATTTTATTTCATTTATACCATATTATAAATTTTAATTTTAACTAAATTAATAAGTAATGACAATTATCCTATTATAATTAGACTTCATGTACTATAATAATTACGGATCTGTTCATCAAATGCTTTATCCTTTATGGATTTAATTTCAATTGAGTATGATATTGACTTTTTTCATAAAATCTAATGCTGCTTACTACTTCTTGTAAAAGGTAATTCTTACTGATATTACACTTTGTATAAATTTTTGTATTAGGTGCACAACTTTGCTTTTCCTATAGATGGCTTTAGCGGTAAGTGGTGGTCGAAATAAATAGATCATAGACGTCATACAATAAACTTGGGCAATCAACATAACCCTATAGAAACATTAATCGATTTGTGTCTGCATCATAAAGTTATTCTCGATTGAAAATGTCAGTTTACGAGCCAAATTCTCGTCATTTGCGGGAGGTTTTAATTTTTTGCTTCAATATGAAGAAATCTGCGGCTGAGGCTCATCGAATGCTCTCAAATACTTATGGTGAGGTATTAGTGAAAGAACGTGTTGTGGTTTCAACGCTTCAAGAACGGTGATTTTGACGTCCAAGGTTATGCTCTGTTTTCTTTGGTGTGGGACCAGCTCGGCGTAATGTATTATGAACTGTTAAAATCGACTGAAACAATCACAGGCGATAGGTATCGAACGCAATTGATGCGTTTGAGCCGAGCATTGAAAGATAAACGGTCGCAATACAACGAGAGACAAATATATAAATGATTTTGCAGCATGACAATGCTCGACCCCATGTTGCGAAAGTGGTCAAGACACTTGGAAACGTTGAAATGGGAAGTCCTACCCCACCCGCCGTATTCTTCAGACGTTGTTCCCTCTGACTATCACTTGTTTCGATCAATGGCACACGGCCTGGCTGACCAGCACTTTCGGTCTTATGAAGAAGTAAAAAATTGGATCGATTCGTGAATAGCCTCAAAAGATAACCAGTTTTTTCGACGCGGGATTCGTACGCTACCCGAAAGATGGGAGAAAGTAGCCAGCGATGGACAATACTTTGAATCATAAATGTATAACCAATTTTTTACAAGCCTTGAATTTCGGAAAAAAAAACGGCGGAAGCAAAGTTGTACACCTAATAATAAGTCATGTATTCTCTTTTTATTATAGATTACTGATTAAATTGTGTAAAATGATCTGCGCCAACATTGTGTTTATTACTTATAGTTATAGTTTGTTCGTTTTTACTAAACATAAACAGTTATGGCAATGAAAAAGATATAACTTTGTAATTTCATTTTTGCAGACGCGTACTATAAGATAAATTTCTTACTTTAAGATTAAATTATTTTATTTGATTATTTGGTTTTAAATTTCTTAAAATTTAGCAACTTTTATTTTTATATTATAATAAAAGATACAAAATTAAAGTTTTCGTTATTAATAAACATTGTATTATTACATTGTATTAAAACATTTACTAAATTAAAATGTAATGATTCTTATTGCAGACTCAGAATTTAGATTTTCTCGAATCATAAATTTTGTGTTATTATATGTACAATATTTTGTAAGTATAGTATATGAGATATCTTATCTAAATAAAATGTGTATCGAAAATGTTACAAACATGTATAAGCAATTTATATATTTTATATTTTATGTAAAAGGATTTAATTCTATTTTATATTGTATTACATTTTATTATATTATTCTTTTTACATTATAATTCTTTCTTTAATGTTGTATAATTTAATATTAAAATACATTGCATGAAAAATAATAAATTATATGTAAATATGAAAACATTCAAATTCAGCAAGCACAGTTCCACGTACCTCTTAGATGTTTGCCACATAACGATATAACTGTAATATAATAGATTATATTATAATTATATTGTAACTTGGTTAAAATAAAAAAGAGAATTGCTATTAAAAATCAGTGGGAGTAGCGGAGGACCTAAATAATCTCACGAAGTGCGACTGTGTGGCGAGACACTCGCCCCAGAAAATCGAGAAATTCCAGGTTCGAACCCTGGCTGAAGTAATATTTTTCGCAATAAAAGTTTCTTATTTGAATTAAAGGGAGGGATTATATAATATATACTCGCGATTGTTCGAACGTGTTCAGATTGCGATTATTAGAATCTCAGATTGATTATTATTAATGTTATTAATGTTATTAATGTATAAAAATATTTCAGCGCACAGTCACATTTGAGATTAATTAAATTCATGAACTAGAATATATTATATTATTCGTAAACTTTCAACTTTGATCCATAAGCGCTCTCTACTATATTATGTTGTTACATTAATTCGATCGGTTTCTATTTATAATTATATATGAAATATGTCCATGCATGTTTACACATCTTTTTTTGTGTAAAATTACTTTTTATTATTAGTGTATATTATAATTAGTGTAATTATCAGTGTATTATAATTAATGTAGAAATAATAATGTGAAAACATTAAAAAGATTTTCTTACTATTTTGTTTTAGAAAAAAATCAAGTTTGAAGAAATGTAAAAAAATTATTTATTATATATATTATTATATATAAATTATGCATAATTATGTATGAGCAATTATTTTTACATTTTTGCAAACTTGTTTTTTTCTAAAACAAACAATGCGAAAATTATCCCTTTAATTATTTTCCACATTAATATTATTATTTCTGTAGAGGTATTTGATAAAATTTTTAAGGCTTTCACGGGTGCTTTCATATTCGCGATATAATAATAAAAATAAAAGGAATGGCCCGGAGGAATAACTCAGTATCAGCTCTATTCTCTACTCCTTGCCCTGATCAAGTGGACTGCAAGGTTTACAAGAATGGATCGAGACACGGAGAAAACCCGCGAAATACATAATCTTTATATAGAAAGTACCCGTGGAAGCCTCATGAATATTATTAAATACCTCTATGGGAAGAGTATCCTTGCTAAAGTGAACACTTTCAGCAAACTCAGATCTTGCCTAGCCAAGAAACTATGTTCCTAAACGCTGTAGGGATAATAACATTATTCCAAAGTTTCTACAACTCAAAGACCACCTTCCACCAGGTTCACAAATTCACAAACACCCTTCATAAAAGTAATTTCATCAAAGAACGCATCCATTTTACTAAGTCACAAATAGTCCAGATCTCTTATAAACTTTAAACTTCATCTGTTCCTATCCATCAAATGATATCTGGAAAACTTAGGTTGTATACAAACAAGTCATGAAGATCCACACACAATCCTCTGAAAGACAGAAATAGAAATACATAAATACTTGCCCCTCACAAAAATCCACAACCCTCTTTACTTAATGTTAAAAATCTATCCAGACCTGACAAAGACCTGTCTTAAGACACTTATATCTGTGCTTGCCAAAGGGCCTAACTTCGCAGTGGCACGTAGAAAGATTTCAAAGGAAGAGATTGTCAGCCAAATAGAGCCATCTATCAACTAATATCAGAACAAACAGATAATCCACAGACAGGTAATCAATATCCTTTCCAAAACCAAACTCCCTCCACTAAACAAGAGTGATCTTCAAGAACTGGACAGGGACACAGACATTGTGCTTCCAACTGACAAAGGCAATACGACAGTAATCATGAACACATCAGACTATAAGAAAAAGATGAAGAACCTTCTCTCGGACAAAGCATACAAAAAGCTTGATAAAAATCCAACTAATACAATCGCACAGAATATCAAGATCTTAGTGGAGAAAAGCAACATTCCCAGTAAAACCAAATCAATATTAAAATCTACAAATTTTCTTCCATCAAGATTATAAATAAGGACTATCAAAAGTACACAAACCAAACATCCCCCTCAGACCAATTGTCAGTGCCATATACTCCCCGACATACAACTTTTCCCGCTTCCTAACACAAACATTACAATCCCTCCCTGGAAAATTCGAATCACATAATCAATTCAATGAACTTCAAAAGATCCAAAAAATTCGATACGTTTCACAGACTTGCTTGTAAGTTTTGATGTAAAACCTTTTTCACACACAAGTTCCAATAAGTCTCACATGAAGTCCCCTTCGCTAATAGAGCACTGCTTAACAAGCAGTTATTTTTATTATGTTTAATGTGTCTTTTATTTACTTACTTTTCCTATAACAACCAATTTTATGAACAAACTTCAGGAGCGGTAATGAGCTCTCCTAATGGGCTTCTCTTGTAATCGCCAATATCTTCATAGAGCATTTTGAAAAAGAGGTCCTCAGAAAAACATTAGAAAAGTTCACCAAAAAACCAGAAGTTTGATTCCGTTATATAGACGACACATTCGTGATATGGAGACACAGCACAGCCAAACTCCGTAAATTCCTTATTTTCCTCAACAATCAACATCCAAATATTCACTTCACTATAGACATAGAGGACAACGGAAAACTTCCCTTCTTAGACGTTCTTGTCTCTAAGAAAGACGGTACCTTAGGCCATTAAGTGTACAGAAAACTAACACACTCAAATAGATACTTACATGCCAAGTCGCACCACCACTCAGCACAAAAATAGTCTGCAATCAACTTATTAATACATAGAGCTTTCTCTGACAAAGAACATTTACAAACAGAATCACCTACTATCCTTACAGAAAAAGGACACGACAAAAAAGACATAATCAATAAACATGCAAACAAGACAATGATCTCTGACACACAACTAGATGAAAGAATTCTATCCATTCTCCCATATGTTAAAGGAACAACAGATTAGAAGAATATTAAACAAACACAATATTCGAACTATTTTCAAATCACCCAAAAAGATAGGACAAATTTTAAGAAATCTTAAAGATTAAAGACCTCAGGAATATACAAAATACTTATTCTTGCGGGCAAGTATATTAGAGAAATCGGGAGAATGGTTAATTACTACAGATAAAAGAACACTAACGTGATGTCAGGCTAAAATATGTCAGAATATAACATCGAAACAGGATATCAAATATTATTTAACAAAATAATCATAATAACCAACATTACATCATATTTTCCAAGAAAGTATAAAGAAGACATAGAGATATAAAAACACCCTAACAATCTAAATAGAGATGCAACATAAATAAAATAGAAAACTATTCTCCCGGTTACTGAAGACCGATCAATTTCCCCCACCTCTCTTCCTCTCACAATTCTCTTCTTTCCCCTCACTACTCCAATAAGTAGCGTAATATAAAAGGAATGGAGAAACAGTTCAGTATCAGGCTACTCCTCGCCCTGATGAAGTGGAAGATTTCGTGAACTGCAAAATTCACGGAACGTTGGCATTCCAAGAATGAATCTGAACACGGAGGAAACGATAATTTTTATTATTATTTCTATTACACTAAAAAGTCATTTTACAAAAGAAAGAAGAATGTATGAATGTGTATGGACATATTTCATATGTAATTATATTATATATATATATATATATATGTTTATGAATATTTATTCGTGTTTTTGTATGATTATACATACATATTTATATATATTTATGTATGAAAAATTTTTTACCGGAAACAGATCATGATTTTATTAGTGCTAATAAAGTGCAATAATTAATTTCTGAGAAATAAGGGGGTATCACTTTAGAAGATTTATCAGTATAGGCGACTTTTCTCTATGTATAATAGAATAAACTTTTATTATTTTCTCATTTTATTTATCTTATATACATTCTTTATAATTTCAATAATTTCAATATAATACTGACAAAATATTATAGGATAATTCCAGTATATACGTCGCACTTTTCAAAAACTTAATTTATTAAATATTATTTACTATATTTAAAGTAAATGAACTATATCAGTAAAAACTTCGTACTGTCTATTACAATGAAAAAAATATTAGAAATCCAAATATTTATTTTTCGTATTAAAAAAAATAAAAATAAAATTTTGAAACGCTTATATCTTTGCCGTGCATCTCATAGGGATGGGATATATGACCACTCATGAGGGGAGGGGAGGGGAATATATACGGGTCATGAAAAATTTACAAATAATGCATATAAATAAAACATAAAATGACACAATAACTTATAAAACATGTTTATAAAGTTTTATTAAGGAATAAGAATGATAAATATGTATAGGAAATAATAAATAATAATTACAATTTTCCTACATACATTACAAGTGTTATTTATGACATACATACTTCATATAATGCGTTTATTGCATTTAGTGCAATAAATTTTGTATGCTTTGAACATAAATCCGTCCGCTAAAAATGTCTATCTTAAATAGGTGGGATATACAAAACAACAAAATAAAGAATACAAAAACAAAGCACTTATATTTTGCTATACAACATGTATCACGAAATAATTACTAAATCTTTTAGTAATAAAGTAGTAATCTTTTAATCTTTTAGCCCTACAGTAACCATTTTATATAGATTATAGTATAATTTACAATATGCGTTACTTATTACAGTGACAAATCGATTCAACTCACAATTTCACAATAATATTAATTTTTAAAATTAATATTAACAGTAAGAAATCATAACACAATATAACGGTATGAAACAGAGTAGTAGCGGGAAAATTACCCTTTCTTCTTCTATTTTTTCTGACTTCTATTCATAAATCCCAGCGCAGCGTATTTACTGGAGTTATTTTATAAAATTATAGTACTTAAATAGCTTAAAAAATCTTTAAATGTTTCACACAGATTGTAAACAATACAATTTTGACGCACACTGTCAATAAAAAATAGCTTACGAAATAAATGTTACATACATGTACTAATCTAAGGATAGTTCTCCAAAGTAGAGCACTTGAGACATATACTAATGCCCGTATCACACTAGCGATTGGAGATTGCACTGCGTTTGTACTTGCGCTTGCAATTAAACGTTTTTTAAGCATACTAGTGGCGATTACATTTTTATTTGCATCATCACTGAATTAAATTTATTGATTATGCGAGATGTAAAGATGGATTTTCAGAAGAAAAAAAAAATTTGAACTATTTTTATGTTTTTAATATTGAAGTTACAATATGATACTGTAACAGAGAAAAAATTAATACTTCGCAGAAAAAAATGTGGATTAAATCGTGGAAAGCTAGGAAGAGAGAAAGAGATTGTTTTCGTAATCTCTTTCTGAAGTTACAGTTAGAAGATCCAGAGAAGTATCGCAGGTAGATATAAATTAAATCTTTTCTTCTGACTATATATAAATTATCAATAGAATAATCAATAGAATACAAAACTATATATATTAATTTGTCAATTATTTTAAAGAAATACTACGTTTTATTAAATGAATTCGTATGAATTCAGATATATTTGAACATCTTGTGGAAAAATTGACCCCACTAATTAAAAGACAGGATACTCATCTTCGGAAGAGCATCTCTTCTGCAGAGAGACTCGCTGTGACATTACGTCATTTAGCAGGTTATTGAACAAGTCAATTTCAATCAAGTTACATATTTTTGTATGATCTATTTTATATCAAATAAAAATTTTTGTTATCTCTCGTAGATAAAACTCATTATTATTTTAAAATTTTCTTGAGTGCAAAGCATTATATCGGGGATTATTAAGAATACTTGTTGTGCCCTCGTTTTTGTTTTATAAGATGAATATTTTAAATTTCCTAATAGTGAATTGACTTGGAAAGCAATTGCCTATGATTACGGAGAGATGGAATTTTCCGAATTGTTTGGGTGCCATGGATGGCAATTATATATTATTATATTCGGATAAATCTTCCACTTCTGCTTCTTCATATTTTAATTATAAAGAAACATTCAGCATTGAATTTTTGGCGTTTGTGGATGCTCAACTTACATTTATATTCGTCGATCGTACAAATGGATGAGTTTCTGATAGAGGAATATGGAACAAATGTACCTTAAAACATTATTGGAGACAAGGTAACAATATATCTTCATCAAGTTTCTTATCAGATACTGAACAAGAATTTCCGTATGTTATGTAGTATGTCATAGCGGATTACTCTGTCTACAAATGTGATGATATCTTATCCTTAAGCAAGAATGTATCGCAAAAAAGAGAAAAGAATTTATACAATAATTACAGGTAAGAAGAAATAAAGAAATAACTTTCTTGTAAATCAGAAATGTTTTTATTATTAATAAATGCTTTTTATATTAATTAAATTTTATATTTAATTACAGATTATTTAGAGGAAGACGGACTTCGGAAAATGAGTTTGGAATGGTTAGCGGATTTAATATACTCAGATCTTCTCTGAAATATGATCCAGACGACGCTCATTGGCTTGTACTGGCAATTTATTTTTCATAATATTTTGAAGTCTTATAGTGTAGGCCGCATGATGTATACACTAGGATATGTTAATGGAAGATGAAAGAACAGATCAATTTTAATATGGTGAATGGTGAAATGGACAAGGACAAAATTTATTAAATTTGCAACATCAAGGAGGCAATCGCCTTGCTTCTGCTGCTATAGCTATGCGAGAGAATATTTTAATCATTGGAAGAGAGTTATGATAAGATAAAGCAATTTTATAAGAATAATATATTTTTATATAACTTCTTTCTTGTATCTTACAATACAATTTTTACATAACACACACACACACGCACACACACACACAC
>NW_012130125.1:29193-33785 GCF_000143395.1 Atta cephalotes | reverse complement strand
CAGATGTCAAACACATAAAAAAAATGTATTGTGTGCCCAGGGTAGCTTTATACGCTCACTAATGCCACCTATAAGCAAACAGCGGATTTAAGCTTATACACTTGATATATGTCGTCTTCCCGTTAAATCAGAATTTTATATAGATCATCGAATAATTCTAGAATAACCAATGGAATCAAATTGAAACTAAATAATTATTATTTTGCAATAAGTGGGCCGGATAAAATGAATCAAATGCCAATTTGAAGAGAAAACTTGTTAATTTTATTATCATACATGTATATGTACACACACGCACACAAATATATGTATATATGTACAAAAGTGTACTTATTTAAAAATTTAAACATTACAAAATAAAGGACAAAACATATGCTTCCATATGATGTGACTCATGCCCCTCCCTTTCCTCCTTTCCGCCAGGGACAAATTCTATTGACGACTAAAATTATGGTCGTGGTTCACGTCTTATGAGAATTCGACATTATACTTGTTATACCTGACATTTCCATTATCAACGCTTCTATTATTTATAAGAAAGAAAGTTATTTCTGTTTACTTGAGTGTGCGATCCGTATCGTCGGACGCTACAACACGAGACGCGACACTATTAATACAAGTGCATATTTTTATCCCACTTTTTGTAATGTTTCAATTGTCAAATAATTACACATTTTTTTCATATATGTGATAATAATAAAATTGACAAATTTTTTTCCACAAAGTCGCGTTTAATTTATTTTGTCTGATCTACTTGTTGCGAAATAATAATTTAGCTTCAATTCATTCCCCTTGATCACTATGTGCAGAATTATTGATCGAATAATGTTTTCCTCTTAATTATGGATGCTTTCCGTTTCATACAAAATGCATTTGTTATCGTTGTTCATCAATGTGAACAAGTATAAATAAAATATCATGCGCGTCATGCGTGAAACAGAATATGTCATCATTTATATGTGCTATTAGGTGCTTAAAGCAATATAATATACAGAATTCGAATTAACTCATTGCAATAACTTCTATTCAAAACACTACTCAAAACTATATTGACGAACAAGAAAAGACTCGAAAATCGTTCTAAAGAATAAATGTTATTGTACAAAAATAAAAAGGACAACCGGAATGAACGTTGAGTGGCTATTTCTGCGATGCTTGATTTCAATTATCTGAAGACGAGTTCTGGGTATAATCTATTGCACTAATCATTTTTCACGCACGCTGGCTATGTTTGTTTGCATTTTAGAAACATGAAATAAAGTTTTTTAATTGCGATACTGATATATTTTGTGTTTTATTATCGATTTTTCGGGGCATCTCTTATTAGAAGCACAATTTTTTGACTTTGCGATTTACTCACTTTTTACATTTTTTAATTTTCAAAAAAATGAAATTTAAAGTAAATTTTATATAATGTTATCTTAAAGCTTATTAAATTCTCTTTAAAATGGCTTATTATTTTTTTAAATTTTGCCCATTTCTAGCATCCAAAATGAATTCGGTATCAATAGGAGCTTTTTCTCTACCTATAAAACCTATAAAGTCAGTCTTCGAGATTCTTCAGCGAATTTTTTAAATACTTTTTCTTCTAGCTTCTCTTTTTTCGTAAATCACCATTTTTTTTGTGTATATTTAATATACAAAGTCCATTGAGATAATTTTCCGATCGACGATTATTGACTGCAATCAGATTTTAACCTTTCGCAATGTACTATAAGAAATTTATTAGATATAGACACAACAGAGATATCAACAGCATCAGGATTGTGTGGTTCAGTGGCAGAGCAAAAATCTACCAATTCGGAGGAAAAAACAAGTCTGAGATCGAGACGAAGATATTTTTCTCTGTTGTTTACTGAACCTTTCAATCATTGTACATGATTGAAACTAAAGAAATATACAAGGCATGATTTATTATTGAGAAGAAAGTTTCAACTTCTTTTAATAGCCATATTCCAATTCTTTGAGTTTTTCAGTTTTAATTTTTTTATTACTCTAGAAAATAGCAACGAATAATATGATCTACAAAATTGAAAGGTGTCTAGAATAATAAAATAAAATGTACTCTGAAAAATTGCTTTACTTATATAACTTTTGTAAATATTAGAATTAACAATTACTTAAAATGATGACATGGAATAAATTTTAATGGTAATTGCATTGTTTTTTTAGATTTATTAATTTTTAGATTTATTAATTAGTCTTATAATATTTAAAAAATAAATAGATTAAATTACCCAGGGTCATTGTATACATGTTTAATGTTATATTTTTCTTTTAAGTATTATACAATAAATGATAAACACATTTCTGAAGTTTTCATACAAAAAAGTTTTTTCTATCTGATCGTAAAATATTTTTAGATATATTGTACGTGAACATCGCGCAAGCGCACAAGAAAATATTATGTGCATTGAGATCAGTATGTATTAAAAAGTAGATTTAAAAAAGAATAACCAATAGAAAGAATGTAAGGTCCTGTAAGTATAATATAAAAAGCCAAGCCTTTTTCTTGGTTTATAAAGTTGAAACAACAATCAAGATTTTTCTTTTAATATGTTTATTGGAAACTTACATTACATAAAGATTACTAATTTATATTAACTTATTAAATAGTTGGTACGTAATTGTAATTATTTAATATATTGTTTTTTAATTTTAATGTAGAAGTAGGTGATGTATATACTCCCTAACATGCAAACGTTTTGAGGACGTTTTGAGAACATCGCAATACGTGCAATCATCTCAGTATGTTTTATATGTAATGTGATCAACTAAATACGAACATTTTATGTCCGCAGTAGTATCTAGAATTTCATTACGGATGTTCGCAACGATTTCGCCGCGAATGTCGCAATAAATGAGAGCAGTTTCGAGAAAGAATGAAAACAGAAATATATCAGTAAATCTCGTAGATACACATACATACGCGCGCGCGCTCACTTATTGCATAGGATGGGATGGGTTAGGATTATTAATTTTTTATTAATTAACTTTTACTGTAATTTTTATTACAAAAGTACGCACTAAGATGATCATTGATATATGATATAATGATATAATCTTAACTTCCCGAACGAATATTTCGGTATTATATATCCTAATAACACAGATATTATACGAACGATTCTGTATTTATACTATTATTATAATTTATATTATTTATATTATTTATATTATTATATATACGTATCGTTGCACACATATCGATAACGTATAACAACCTGTGTAGTTTATCATTTCGTTTATTCTTAAGCTCATATTCAGAATTACATAATTACTAACTTTAATTTTTATATCAATTATCTAATAATGTCCCGTATAATATCTCAACGTGTTATTCCGTATAATATCTCAATGTATTATCCCGAATATGAATTTCACGTTCATTCTCCAGAACTAATTCAGTTCATAGAAACTGAATCATAAACAAATGCAAAAAATGCCATTTACGTACTCTATTCCTAGTTCTATACTACAATAATTCAATATTATGGTGGAAGTTTCAACATGTTCTAGTGCTCTCCTTCTGGCTTTCTCTTTCTTTTCGAATATGGTGCCGAAGAATAAATGATGAATGTTTTAAGCACTAGACGTTTTAAGGCATTGATAGTAATAAATAATATAATATAATAATAAGCTCTAATAAAGCATAAAAACAAATTAAGAACCTAACAAATTAATAACTCTAACCATAAAAGTTTTTTCCAACAAGAAACACGTATCATGATATGTACAGTAGTAATATATAGTAAATCGATTTTACCCTTATTAATTGGCAAACAAGGATATAATGATACTATGTATCATCTGTGTTTCTTATTGGAAAATATTATGTGTGTGTGTGTGTGTGTGTGTGTGTGTGTGTGTGTGTGTGTGTGTGGTGTGTCACAATTTACATAAGTACGGACCTCGATTAAATGCAGAAAAAATTGTGACTATATGTGCACGTATGGGAGTGAATAGGAGAAGATGAAATAAGATTGAGAATTGGAGGCGACGAAGATGGTACAAGAGCACATGGGATGAAGTGCTTATAGGTGTAAGGAATGGGGTTTCCGGGAATATAGACAGTCACCAGTCTATCCCCTTCGTTGGAGGGAGAGGAATAAAGTCTAAAAAACCGATCCTAATCGATCGGCACGGGATCTGCTAGATATGGAGTAGTTGGGAGCAGATCTAAAGGAGGAGGAGAAAAGAATCGCTGTTCGAGAGGAGAAGGGGAAGTTAAGGATTCTCCTGAATAGCGGGATCAATTACAGAAGAAGAGGTCAGGTCTATTGGTTGCAATTGCTCGCTGATCGGCGAATATGAGATCTCTAAATAATTGTTGTCGGCGGCACGTTTTGGCTAGATGGACGACTCCGCCTATTTCTTCTGATATAAGGAGTTCGTCCCCGTCTTTTCTTTTATGTACAGGCGCGCACTATACCGAACCGAAGAGTTAATATATATGTATGTGTCCATAAACGTATGAGTGTGTACAAGCATATTTATGTGCACATATGTATATATATATATATACACACACATATATATATATATATATATATATACTATATAGTACGTACCGAACGTACGACACGAGGTAG
>NW_012130125.1:17994-29173 GCF_000143395.1 Atta cephalotes | reverse complement strand
ACTACATGTATATATATATAGTAATACTACACTATATATATATATATATATATATATATATACTATATATATATATATATATATATATATATATATATATATATATACATATAAATATATATATATATATATTTATATGTGTATTATGTTTTTATATATATATTTATATATATGTATGTATTTATATGGAGACATATATGTATGAGAGGATGAAATGACAGGCCCACTTACTATTTAGTTGCTTAGTCCACAAAACCTCGGGTGGATATTGCTCGAAGATGATGAAAAGACCCGCTACACAAGAGCGCCAGGAGGATAGTCACAATGGGCGGTGACTAGTTGATCCCGACAATGATTTGATGCACTCGAGTACAGATTAAAACTGGCATGAATTGGGTTACTGACGCGAACTTACGTGGTTTTTCACTGACGTGAATTGTACTAACGTGAATCGGCTTAGTTTGACTTTTGTACTGATTTTTGTACTCTCTGCGCTTCCGCGGGATCTTTATTTATACTCCGAAAAAAGGACATAATATCCTTTGTCTAGGATGCAATAGTTAATTGCAATCATGCGAGATTTACGATTTTTATAGCGTCGTTAAATCAATTTTTATATCGTTGTTAAATCAAAGTGCATCGTTAGAGGGATTTCGAGAAGAAAAGAAATGATTTACATTTTTCTTTAAAGAGGCAAGATTACTCCAGACGGATAACGAATTTTGTTATCCTCACGGAAAATATGGTTAGATAAACAGACGATTACCATGCATAACTAGTTTTGCGTGCAGGGCAACTATTGTCGATCGCGAGTCCGATCTTAGATAACGCTACCATGGGAAGTTATCCCATGCATTTTATGATTTTTTAAGCGCGACGTGGCGCCTGTTTTCTTAAGATGAAATTGTTGGTCAGCCTAGACGACAAAGCTTGAATTTTTACTATTGCGTTAGGTACATTTATAATGTCTTTCGCAATCTTGTCTTTTCTGGCCTGCATTAAGATTGTTCATTCCTTCCAGGTCGATTGATGTTTGTGAGTTTTCGCGGAGCTTGTCTGGTCCCTCTTTTCAGTTCTGTTAGACCGTTATCAGAGGACCCCACTCGAGTCTCATAGGCGCCAACCGTAATCACGACATGGAACTGATTCTTTCGAAAGAAAAGAATCGTCTGATGTAATAGTATCATACCGGAGAGTATGGAGAGTATTCGTTCGAGAGACTCAACGACTTACGTATATCATCAACTCTAACGATCAATAATGGACCAATTATAATGAGATTGTCTGATTGTGGTTGGTTCATTATAGATCGGCCTGCAAAGTTAATTGTTTGACGAACTTTAGTAGCGACATAATGGATATATACATATTTTAAGTGTTCTATTCAAAACAATAATGTTCTATTCTCAACATCAACATTTAATACTTCGCTTCACAAAGCCAGAATGATGCTTTCTTCTGATATGTTTGTTCATTTCATTCAAAATTGCATCTGAGCATAATTTTCTAAACATTGGAGGAGAGATAACTAAATCAAATGATTATCCGACATCATATTGACTGGTCAAAGGTACATTATTAGTTACTGATTAAAGGTACAACACTTGCTCACTTTCTATTTGTTATTACTTGTATGAATTATAAATTAAGGTTGACAATATCAACTTTGTATATAATATTTATTTTTTATTAATTATAATATTTAATATTTATTAATACAATATTATACAACATTATATATAATATTTTATGCACAGTAAAACAACATATCTCTATCTCGCTGCTCAGCGTGCGAGAGAAAGAAAATTCTATCAAATTATCTATATAAACTACTCTAATTCAGAAATGGCAATGGTAATAATGAAGTATTTTAAAAGTTCATATATCTACAAATCTATTATAAATTTCACAAGCATCCAATATATTTAAATGTATTCTGAATTCTAGAAAATTTAATACTTCAATTAAGAAAATTAAACTAAATCAAAAATTTGATTTACTTATTATCTAGGATCAATGGAAGAGAACTATATGTATTAACAAAAATATCTTTTTCTCAAAATAAACATTTATTTAAATTAAAAATTTGAATTTACTTCAAACAAGAAAAAATTTCTTGTTTTTAAATATATTTCGCTTTTCCTAAACTTGTACAGAATTGATAAAAATATATCAAATTTTTCTGATCTGATGAATTTTCTTAAATAATTAAGAGAACTCTTAATTATTCAAAATACAATAAGGAGATGCGAAAAATACATAAGAGTTAAAGACGAAATTAAGCGGATATAAAAAAATATACTATAATATGCTATAATAATTGTATAAAAATTCTAGAAAATTACGCATTACATGTTCCGGCTTTTTCATTGAACCATCCTCGGATACTTGATACAAATAAGTCAACATATTACATAAGATTAGGCTTAACTTAATTATGTAAACGATACTATTTCCGAATTATTGAACACGAATAGATGAACATTCCATAAAGAACGGAGAAGATTGCTCGCATATGGTTTGCAGATCGAATGTTAAAAATTTCTCGTTGTTCTGGAGAAGGAAATGATTGATGTTAAAAAGCAAGCAATAATTTCATCCAAGTGAAACACTCACCCGTCGGTCGTCAACTTTATTTTTTATATTAATAGCTTTGTCAGATAAATAAACCATTGATGATGTGAAATAATGAATTCCAATCTTAGTTCAGAAAGTCTTATAAAAATAATAGGGTAACTCCGGCAAATATGTCGCGCTGAGATTTACGCCGCAGAAGTGAAAAAAAATAGAAGGAGTGGGTAATTTTCTCACAATTATTCTCTCTGTTACATGTCTTTATGTTATACTAATATAGTGTTATGATTTCAGTTTCTTACTGTTAATATTAATGAAATTATTGTAAGAATCGATTTGTCACTGTTAAATAGCATCATAATAAATTATAATCTACATAAAATGATTACGTGCACAAGACTTACTGGTTATTTCGTGATACATGAGTATAGAGGAATAATAAAGCATGTTATATAACAAAATACAAATACTTTGCTCTTGCGTTCTTTATTTAATTTGTTGTCTTATATATCCCACCTGTTTGGGACAGTATTTTTAGCGAGCGGGATTTATGCCCAAAGTATACAAAGTGCGCAGATTGAATTCAGTGCACTAAATGCAATAAACGCATTACATGAAATATGTATCTCATATCATAACTTGTAATACATGTGAGAAGATTGTAATTATTATTTATTTACTTCATATACATATTTTTCATTCTTATTCCTTAATAAAACTTCATAAACGCATTTTATAAGTTGTGTTATTTTACGTCTTATTTATATGCATTATTTGTAAATTTTTCATGATCCGATGATACATATTCCCTCTTCTCCCCCTATAAGTAGCCATGTATCCCATCCCTAGAATATACGGCAAAAATGCTAGAGTTTAAAAAAGTTCATTTTTTAATACGAAATATAAATATTTCGGATTTCTAATATTTTTTTCATAATAGTAGGCAGTACAAAGTTTTTACTGATAGTTCATTTAATTTAAACATAGTAAATAATACTTAATAAATTAAGTTTTTGATAGGTGCAGCGTATATACCGGAGTTACTCTACACATTCACAAAAATAAATTAATATATGTGTGTATCAAGAAGTAAAAATTTTTAAACTTAAAATTGTGTAACTAGTACGGCAGTCAAATACTTTCTGAAAGGAAATCAAACAGATTGACAATAATTAAGATAATGATAATGTCACATTTTGTTTATGATAGAAATATAAGCTTTGTTTAATTCTTCTGTGTCTTTGTAAATTAAGACTGTTACTTTGTTTTTTGATATTTATCATTTCAGATATTAGACGCTTATAATAGTGCAATTCTTGGTTCTTTGGATGTTATTCCAAAATCGTGATTGACTTGCATTCTATAGTGGGTAATTACAGAACGAGTAGATGTGTTTCAGCGAATATAGTTACGATATGGTTCAGCAATCCTGGTTTTAAGTTGTCTGTCCAACATAGGTTGCATCACAATTGTTACACACAATTGTTACATCTTCAATAAATAGAGTTCATTATATAAATTAGCTTCATTCTTACATAGTATTTTATATGAAACTATTCCTAAGGCTGATAGCAACATAAAAAACAGTTTTCAATTAGTTGACAATCTTCAAAAAATTGAAATTGACAAAAACTTTAAATTAATATCATTGGATGTAGTATCATTTTTTTACGAATCAATAGACTATTGATTGTGTAGATAAAAGTTAGAGTTTTATATCAAGAAAATGTAAACTTATTTAAAACTGAATTCTTAATGGCGATTTGTTTTATTATGGATTCAACCTATTTTATATTTAATAACTATACAAGTAAAATTTCGGCACATCAATAGGCTTCCCGCTGTCACCCATTATTATTGATCTAGTGATGCAAAAATTAGAAAAAATAGCTATCCTTCAGTGTTCAAATTCCATTTTATTATCGTTATGTAGACGATCTGTGTGCGGCAGTACCATTTCAAGAAATTGATTTTTTTTTTAATTCTATTCATCTTTGTCTTCAATTCTTTAAAAGTTGGAGATTCATTGAATTTTTTTTGGACGTAAAAATGATGATTGAGGATGGTCTTGAGCTTTAATTAGTATCAAAAATTAGTATCAAAAATCTATTTTCTCATGAATTTTTACTTTAATCACTACTTACTTACTCACCTACTTCTCAGAAGAGAGCATAATTTTCAATTTAGTAGACAGAGCCTTATTATTGTCTGACACTCAATAATATTTTGATAATTTGACGTTGGTTATTAACATGTTGGATAATGTTGGATAATGACTTTCAAATTTGACACAACCAATAACAGAATTAAAAGCATTTAAAGAGAAAAAAAATTTTCATCAAGAAAAAAACAAGTCGAAAAAGAGCGATGAAAAAATAGTAAATTTTGGTTCACGGTTCCGTTCATTCCAAAGGTGACTGAAAAATTTAATTAAATTAAACATTAAACATTAAATTAAATTAAATTTTAATTTAAATTAAACAACTTAATAAAAATGACATCAAAGTCTCCTTCTAATTCCAACAAATTAAATAAATATATTAAGGTACAAAAAGATCCACGATCCATCTAACTAAAAACAACGTTGTATATAAAATCGTGTGTAACAATTGTGATGCAACTATGTTGGACAGACGAGAAGACAACTTAAAATTAGGATTGTTGAACATCGCAATCATATTCGCTGAAACACGTCTGCTCGTTCTGTAATTACCAACTATAGAATGTAAATGAATCGCAATTTTCGAATAACATCCAAATTTTGGACGAAGAACTGTACTATTCTAATATATGAAATATCAATGATAAAAACAAAGTGACAGTCTTAATTTATAAACTGATACAGAGGAACTAAACAAGTTTATATCTCTATCATAAACAAAATTTGACATTATCATTACCTTAGTTATTGTCAATCTGTTCGATTTCCCCTCAGAAAATATTTAACTGCCGTACTGGTTACACAATTTTAAGTTTAAAAATTTGACTTCTTGACGCACACATGTATTAATTTATTTTTATAAATGTGTATTATTTTTATAATACTTTCTAACTGGAATTCATATTTCACATCATCACCCATGATTTATTCATCTGATAAAATTATTAATATAAGAAATGAAGTTGAATGAAGCGAGTGAGCGTTTCACTTGGATGAAATTATTGGTTGTTTTAACTATTTTTTCTTCTTTAGAAAATCGAGAAATTTCTAACATTCTGCAAACCGTATGCGAGCAATCTTCTCCATTCTTTGTGCAATGTCCATCCATTCGTGTTTAATAACTCGGAAGTAGTATCATCTACATCATTAAGTTAAGCCTAATCTTATGTAATATATATTGATTGGTTATTTGTATCAAGTATTGGAGGATTGTTCAATGAAAAAGCCGAAACATGTAATGTGTAATTTTTTAGAATTTTTGTACAATTAATATAGCATATTATAATTCTTTTATACTTAATTTCGTCTTTGACTCTTATGCGCCCTTTACATTTTCTTATTGTGTATTAAATTTTCTTACATCAATATATTATTAAATATTTAAGTTAATCAAACTGACTTTTCTTCAATAAAATTTTATAACATAAGTATTTCAAAAGAGAATAAACTTTATTTTGAGTATATGATATTGAATATTTCTAAAACTTGGGATGAATATATTTTAAGACTACTAGCGAGAAAATATTTTTTATTGAATGTAACCGTTACTTAAAAGAAGACAAATAAAATGAATATTTACTTTTTTTTAGCAATAGGATAATATTTTTCTGTGTGCATCATCTATGTGTTATCAGATGCTTACAAATTTATATAACAGAAAAATTCGAACTAATCTACTGCAATAACCCCTTCAAAACTTCTATAACATTACTGTAAATTACATTAACTGATCAGAAGAGAAGACATTTCTCGTTAACCATGGAAGATATCATTTCAAGTGCGTTTCGAGTTACTCATAAAGCGCATAATGTATGATTCATCTTTATTGTTTAGCGAATAATAAAGAAGAATAAAATTTCCCTTTTCTTACTGTATACTATAGGATACAACACGCACGACATAAAAGTCATAAACTATACAGCACTATATACAGCACTATATAGTACGCACAAATTAAAATGTATGTTCGCCTGAAATGCATTGACTGGCACAATAATCGAACTACTAGAGTGCGCTGAAGTTAAAATTAATTAGAATTTTGGTAATAATGCTTAAATTTATATAAGTACCACATTGAAATGAAAAATATATAAAATTTTATAATATGATATAAAACTTTTTTTATATATTTTTATAAAAACTATAAAATATAAATATAACATAATATAATAGAGTATCAAATGTTCTATTCATAAAATCTCAAAATTTTTTTAATAATTTGAAATTCTGTTTGGTTTAATCAAAATGCATTTAACTAGGTTGATATCAAAACATAATTGAATCATTTTTCTCACGCATTTGAAAGATAATAGAAGATCTATTACCAAATAGCACCTATTAGTTTATATACGTTTTATATGTATACGCTTTCTAAATGTGCCTAATGATCTATAAACATTTAAGAAGCGTATATAAAATCAACATCCACACTCCTGAGGACAATGCGACAAAAAAATAGCTTTTTTTTATTTAAAGTGTGGCAGTACCTTTCTCAAAGATTTTTTTCACGCTGAACACAATGCTGGCAGAACTGATTCAGCACGTTAGGATTTGGATTGGAATGAAATGAGCAAAAATAACGTTTACTCATGTTCAATTCACTATTTTTTTGCAGCAAAAAGAAAACTGGTTTAAATAAACTGAGCTGCATGTGAAAGTACATACAAGTGTATAATTCAAAAGTTTTTAAACAAACTTTGGTTCATGAATGTACGACTTTTTAAATCAAGTTGTATATAGCTCAAATTTTAGATTTTTTTATAACATTCTATATGTTTACAATTTTATACACACATTGCAGGCACAATATTTAATTCATATTTCTGTCACAATATTTAATTAAAGTTTAATTTAAATATTTAATTTAAATAGAAATGGAGCATCGTTGAATAATATGCGGCATCGAAGGCAACAGAGAAAAGCATCCAGTTAAATTTCTCAATTTTAAAAAACGATGTAAAAATAGAATAAAAATACATAGTATTAAAAGATTTTTCAGTGATGTTTTAATAAAATAATTTTTTCAAGTGAACTCCAAGGACTTTAAGATGAAAACATAATACTTTTTTGAAATATTTACCGAATAAATGAAATCTGATACCTTAAAATGTTATTACATTTAATGAGGAATTCGATCTCGTTTTATTCACGTTTAGAAAGCTCGACAATACTCGTTCAGTTCAAATACCGTCAGATTACTTGCAACTTATTGGAGTAAGACTTTAAGCGGAAACTGTTAGACTATTTCCATTGCTTTGTGATTTCTAACATAAATGATGTCTACAAGTAACAATATATTGGGTTGTCCGGAAAATTCGTGCCTAAAATTTAAATTTTAGTATACATTTATTAAATTAAAATTTTCTGCGTTTCAATTTTCCTTCAACATCGGCACGAACTTTCCAGACAACCCAATATATAGCAACATTACAGCAACATGTGCCAAACAATGGTCGTATACGCTACATGAATAATACTATCAAAATGTTATCGATTCTGCTATAATAAAATTTAGATTCATATGAGGACAATATTTCACACGAGGAAGCATCTTGCTCTCTAATTTGTTGATATTTGTTATTACTACAGTTGATAGTAACATGATGTATCTTAATTGAATTCATTTGAATGCATGAATTCAAGATGTCATCACGTTGCTGTCATGATGGAATTAAAATTCCATCATAGTAGGGTGTTTTTATATTAATGCTCAACTTTGAAGATCACTTCATATACGAAATGCTGCGCTCCTTATATTCTTTTTCATGTGATTCTTATTTGCGAATTACTGTATCTTCGCCGTGGTCCTCTGTCGGTAGAGATGCGTAATGTTCGCGGGTGAGTGATTTTTGTAATAACATTTTTTTAGCAACGAACTATGATGGCATCGATTAAAAAACTTCATACTTTAAAGACATATACGCAATAACGGATGGATATCGTTACATATGTTTTGTTGTCGTCATATTTTTTTTCATAACTCTCAATATGGAATAATTAATTATTCATTGCTATTACGTTACTGTCATCTTGCCGACATCATAACGCACAGATGTTGCAACGTTTGTTTTTGAAATTTCATCAATTGATTGCATAAGCACATTTATTATTGCATTTGTAACGTGTCTTATTTTATCAGTAAATGTATGCCGAATATAAGACAATGCATCAGTTTGCCCAATATACTAAATCACGTTTGGTTATCTGGATTCTTTTGCCACAAAAAAATGTTACAAATGGTCAAAAACATTTTTGTTCATTTCAATTTACTCAAAATCCTGATGTGCATGATAAATTCTGCCAACGATATCACGTGAGCGCAAAAAAATCTTCAGGAAACATATTATCACACTTTTTGAGAGATTCTTCTTGTAGCACTGTATTTTGTGTGTGTGTGTGTGTGTGTGTGTGTGCGTGCGTGCGCGCGCGCGCGCGCGTGTGTGTGTGTGTGTGTGTGTATACCTGTAATAAAATTATCAGGCAAAAACTGCAGAATATCTGAAAAAAATATATTATACTTTCATTATATTTAATGAACATATTTGTAAATTATTTACAAAATTGTTTATAACAATAAAAAAAACTTTTATACATAAAATAATGAAAGATAATTAAATGCAGTTAATTGAGAAGTGATTCCAATATAATGTTGCCATTTATTATAGATATTTATTAATTTGAAGGATTGAAAGTAGAAGTGTTTAGTCTATTATATATACATATATGTATACTTTTATTACATGATTACAATTTTATTTAATATAAGACATACCTGGCAAATAAAGTTATGTCCATAGTAGAAATATCCTACATCAAATTTTACCTTCCTGTGTTTTATTTGCAATGTAAATTGTAAAATCTAATTGAAATTAAATAATTGAATTAAATAATTAAGACGTTAATTATACATTATTAAAAGTTCATAAAAATTCGTTATTTAATAAAATTTATACATGTAGAGCAATCCTATCCCTCAAGTTAAACAACATTCTGTTATTTTTAATTTCAATATGTGTCAAAATCCATCCATTTTTCAGTTTCAGGGTAAATATAGTTTGTATTAATAATTTAATTTTAGACAAATTTAACATATTCTCTCAAATTAAACTATTTAAACTCCATTATTTTAATTAAGTTAATGGTATATTAAAAAAAATTAGTGGCGATCTATAGAAATGATTGAAAATAACTCAAATTGGATACAATTCAGCATTATAAATTTAATAGTAGATATATTCTTTTATATATTTTAGACTATTTGTACGTATAACACTAATTGCGAAAGTTTATTAAATGTTTTCAATTTTATATGCTAAAATGCATAGTGTTTATTTTGTAGGATTGATAGTGTATAGGATTGATATAATCAATAAATTACAAATATTCGCTTTTATAATTTGTATAAAATAAAAAATGATTTATAAAGCTTTCTAGCCCACTCTACTTATAGTGTTAACATGTGAATAAGTATCTTTATGTCCGTGTATAAAGATAACATAATTGCTACCTTAATTATAATAAACAAAAACGGATGCTTGACAAATCAAATAATAAAAACGAAACACAATTGTTGTTTTATAATGCCAAATTTTTTACATAATCATGATGAAATTTATGCACATGCTTGAACTTCTATGAGCGCTAGTAAAATTAAACATATTATAATTAAAATTCTACATAAAGTATTGTCATTATTTACCAGACATGACATCTCATCGAGATTATAATTGAATAATTTGTGAAGAATTGCTACTGTCTCGTTTATCTATAAAATTGTATTTGTATAATACAAAATTTTTAATAAAATTGAAAATTTTGCACCCTAAAAATTGTTTATTTTATTTAGAAGAAAATTTAGAAGAAAATTTCAATATGTAATTTTAATGTTACAAAATCATTGCTTATGTTTATAATTCTAATTATAAATAATTAATGTTTTAATTTTATTATACCTTATAGTAAACAGTTTGGTATACGTAATTTAATGTAAGATAAGATGCTGTACGGAATTAAATCGGAATTAAATTAAGATCAGATAAATACTCTAAAAAAGTATTTTCAAATGTCCATAATTTTTTATTTCTGTTTACAAGGATCTCATATATATGGCAATACATAACATAATTACAGGTCTTATGAAGTAGCATAACACATTTAAAAAAACATATTTTAAATACTTTGTTTAATTTATGAGATATAAGGCATAGTTGTAAGTGGACGTGTCTATATAGAAATTATAATTGTTATAATTAATCGTAATTGTTATAATTAATCAAACTATAAAGACACACACACATGTGTGTGTGTGTGTGTGTGTGTGTGTGTGTGTGTGTGTGTGTGTGTGTGTGTGTGTGTGTGTGTGTGTGTGTGTGTGTGTGTGTGTGTGTGTGTGTGTGTGTGTGTGTGTGTGTGTGTGTGTGTGTGTGTGTGTGTGTGTGTGTGTGT
>NW_012130125.1:0-17934 GCF_000143395.1 Atta cephalotes | reverse complement strand
ACGTTTTACGTTTAAAGTTTTAGTTACGTTTAAGTTAGTTAGTTAGTTAGTTAGTTAGTTAGTTAGTTAGTTAGTTAGTTAAGTTAGTTAGTTAGTTAGTTAGTTAGTTAGTTAGTTAGTTAGTTAGTGTGTGTGTGTGTGTGTGTGTGTGTGTGTGTGTGTGTGTGTGTGTGTGTGTGTGTGTGTGTGTGTGTGTGTGTGTGTGTGTGTGTGTGTGTGTGTGTGTGTGTGTGTGTGTGTGTATGTGTGTGTGTGTGTGTGTATTTAAACAAAGAATGATATAATTAATATAAATACGCTTAAATTGCGCGATTTGAGACGTGGCATATTAATGAAATATACTTTGATATGTGCTGTTGTAATGGGATTGCTGGCTTCATACCGGGCAAACTTTGATTTCGTTTAATCATTTTCTGTCTCTTTTTTGGGAATGGGAGATAAGCGTAAGAAGCAGGTACTCCTGCTCATCTTGTCTGATTCGAGAGCTCCAGTTAGCATCAACATGTAAAGCTATCATTGCTCTGTTCATCTAATCAGTGTCATTTAATTATATTTCTCTGGATTTTCCTTCGATAAGGAGAAACATAACAAAAAGAAACGGAAACACTGCTTAAATTATACTCGTACACTTCTTATTTTTAATGTAAAAAATTTGGAAATATAAAATTGCTTGCCGATTGCATTTCATACAAGGATATTTATAATCTCATAAGAGACTTTATGTTAATATTTTTGGTACTGTATCAGTGCGCTGTTCGTCTTGATAAACAACGAACAAAGTTCACGAAAGGTTGGTATTAGCAATGAATCGTGACATGAAGATAACTCATAACCGCTTGGTACCTCTGAATATTTTATATTTTGAAACTTATTAAGATCCTTTCATGTTTAAAAGAAATTTTCATATTCTGTAACTAACGCAATTTATTCATCTTTATCATAATACATAACTTTCTACTTCATTGATATAGGAGTTATTGTGTAGCATATTGACCAAGAAGAACAAAAAGTTATTATGAGAGCAAAATAGCAGTAAATAACTCCAAAATAAATGTTAAACAATTGCTTTTTGATCATTTACAATTCAATTAAATGTAAATAACATTATCGTGACCTGTCATCCTACTCACTTAGGTGATCGTAACTTCATACATCATACATATCATATATGAATAATTGAAATGCTTATTTCCGAAACATGAATCATCGCTTCCGATGTCAATAACTAAATGACAGGGGTCAATAACTAAATGATGACTTATTTAAAACAAAAAATAAATTTAAAATTTAAACCATCATTTTAATTAAATTAAAATGAAAAAAATGTATTTTAACCCTTCGTAGTCATCGTGAGTCAAAATAACATCATCTTTCACTATATTTCAGAATTGTTGCTTCAGAAAGATGCTTATCTGCCATCTATTGGAGGTTTGAAGCTTTAATTTCAATAGAGATGCCTAGCTTTTTAATCGGACTGTTAGTGTGCATCTAGCAGCCGTTCACACAAAAAGCGTTTTTTTTTTGTCAAAATATCAGCAAGTGTTGTGACTAACGCGTTTTCATTAAAAAAATTTATGATTTATATTTTGTATTGAATTACAAAAATAAGCAAGATATGGATTATATCCTTTAAGTAAAGTTAAAAAAACGAAGAGGGAAGAACGTCCGTTATGCGATCCATGTATGATAAACACAGACTCCATTTGTGTACCGAAGAGTAATGTTTTCTATATATTTTTTGTATTTTACATTTTTCACTTTGTTTTCAATAATAATAATAGTAATAATAATTTTTACATTAATAACATAACTTAAACCATGCAATAATAAATAGCCTTTTATTTGAATTTAATCTTTTAATTTTTTTATATCTAAAAAAAACGATCATCTTCTACCTTCAAGATAAATACCTTTTTTGAAACGTATATAAACATACTATTTTTTTTAAGTACATTATCTTAAAAGTGGGCTAAAACTGCATTTGAAAATATTATAAATTTAAAAAGTTATTTTTTAAGTAAAAATTTTTCCTAAGTTAACACGTTTATGATTTTTTTTTAGTATTAAAATTAAATTTTTTACTACAAGGCCAATGTTCCATTTTCTTAAAAAATGAAATTATACAGGTGTCTGATAAATTTTGACAAAGTGCTCGTGTATAGATAGAGCAAACTAAACTGAGTCGAAGAGTTCTTTACCATTTTGCAATTTTCGCAATAGTTAACAAGATACTATTAAAAATGTTGAATTTTGCTGAATTTTGATCTTAAATAACTTTTTACTCAAATTTTATCAACTTTATAGAAAAATAGCAAGAGATAAAAATTATTTATTTTCTTCTCATAAAGTTCTGAGAATTTTTTTCAGAATTTTGTAACACCGTATTTTCTCATGTTGGTAAAAATAAGAAAATGCAGTACTAAAACGTTGATATAAAATTCTGAAAAAATTTTTAGAATTTTATGAAAAGAAAATAATTTTTGTCTCTTGCAACTTATTTTTTTGTAAAATTGATAGTATTTGAATAAAAAATTATTGAAGACCAATTTTAGGCAATTTTTAATAATTAATATTTCGTTAACTATTGCGAAAATTGCAAAATAGTAGAGGATTCTTCATTTAATCCGCTCTATCTACGTACAAGTGCTTTGTTAAAACTTACTAAACCCTATGTACTGTTTTTTCTTAAGTCATTGGAACTATATACTATTGATTTGGTAATATTTCAAAAATGGTTCGAGTTATTTTAACCCAGAATAACTCATGTGGTTTTTTTTAAAGTGTGACCATAAGGATTAAATAAAAAATTCAAATACAAGAGTTTTTTATTTTATTTATTTAAATGTTACATTAAGTATTTTCACGTATTTAGCTGAAGTGAAGTGTATAGTAATCGACCACTTAAGTTGAAATTTAATATAATCACTATAATCACTATTGAAATTATTTGAATTTGATGCAAAGCAAATGTTAAGTAAGATTCAAAGAATACCTATGTCAAATACAAAAAACTTTGAATAAGATCATGCTTTTCATTTTTTCCAACAGTAGAAACTTTTATTAAGAAAATGATAGTTATTGATCATAAGTTTTATAGTTATTGAAAAAAATGACAGTTTGACTATTAGTATGAAAACCATCGAAAAGAAGAAAGAAAATAAAAAGGAGATAAATTTAATAAAATTTCAAGTATAAGATAGAAATCCATTGTTATTTTGATATTCAGTGATTTATTTTTTCTAAATTTAAGCGTTGATTTAGGCACTATATATTCGTGTTGCTTTAATTTATGAACGGCTATGGTGTCGTTAAGTGTCTCTTGAGTGTATTTTATACAACTTATTTAAAGCTTATTTTAAGCATTTTGATGAAAAATTGAACTTACAATATTATAATATCTCAAAATAATAATTTTATTTATGAAAAATAATTATCCAGTAAATAATACGAAATAATACGTAAATAATACGAATTATAATGGTCAATAACTGTAAAAAATGAACTTTCTCAATTACATTTATTGATTATTTAGTTATTGATTATCTTTTTATCTTCATAATTATTGAATTAAAAAAATAAATATGTAGAAAATATTCATAACCTTGTATTACTGATATATAATAAAAAAAAGTTGTATCATTAGATATTTTATTAAAATATAATTTACCTATTTGAATACGTATGCTTAACTGAACTGTCAAGTATTTCTTAATTAACTAGGGGAAGTAGACAAGCTATATTAATTAAGGTTTGAGAAGAAAAATGACACAGTTAAAATTAAGATCAGAAATAAAATCACCTTTTTTATTCTCTAATTCTATTAATAGAATCTTTTGAAATAAAATAAAATAAAATTAAAAAACTTGAACATTTAAATAGCTTTTTAGTCAAAACATAAAAAAAGAGAAATTATCGCTTTGTCCGATTCTTTTGGGCAAAGTGAATGGATCATTCTAGCAATAAGAATGAAATTTAAAAAATCAAAATCAGTGTCGGCAGTTGTCACAAAAGTAGCTACCAAATCTTCTCTACAATACAGTCTTTATAAGCCTATTTGGTGCACTGGATCTAGTCTTCAAACGGTGGATCGGTATATTCTTCAGAAACACAAATCATATTGTGAGAAAAAAAACAAAAGTGAAATGTAAACAATCATATATTTTTTGTTTACTCGAAAAATCGTCTATCCCTTCATCTTCTCGGTATTTTTAATGCAATCACATACTGAGTAAAGAGGATGGATCATTCACTTGACCCTTCTCCATTTTGCCCAAAGAATCTACTTGACACAAATTTGGAAAAGTTAGAATAAGTTTAAGCAACAAGAGAAAAATTCCTTTTTAACCTAATTTAAATATACATTTAAAATCAAAGAATTCTTATAAAAAATCATTTACATTGGTTAACAAATAATTACTGCTAATAATTAAACTACGTACACTTCAGGCCAAAAGTTTGGATACACTTAACAAAAACGTAATAAATTATAGAATAATATATAATATAATATAATTATAGAAATATTTTATTAGAAGAAGTTGTTACATTAAATTCAAAATAATCTGAAATTATCAACTAAATTAACAAAAGAGGAAATACTTACACTTCAACATAAATCTTAAATTTTTTTTCATCGAAAAAACCACCCTTAGCTTTCAGGATCGCATTTACAAGTAGCATTCTGGCGACAAGCTTATTTAGTGTTTCTTATGGTAGAAATGTCCAGGAATCTTGTAGCATTCGCCAAAGATGTCAGGAGCTGACGATACAACAGATGGACTTTTCTATCGAGCTCTTCCCACAGTAACTCAATTTAAGATCTGGTGACTGCGATCATGTTCGAAAGAGTACCATTTGCTTATTTTTCTTCAACAAACCTTCGACAAAGACGTGAGCTTTGGATCGTTATCCTGTTGCAGAATGAATCTCCGATCGCTTTTCCTAAGATTGGAGGGTATTGCATCTGCAGAATCCTTCTTTTTCTTGATGTCTTCGATTTTTATGAAATCTCCAGTAGTGCCATGTCCCGAGAAACATCCCCACACCATAATTGAACGACTTCCATGTTTCATTGTTGACACTATGCATTGTGGCGCCATTTTTTCTGTGCTGCTTTTTCTTACATAAATTCGCTTATAATTGCCAAAAACTTTAAACTTTCAGCCATAGAAAA
This sequence comes from Atta cephalotes, assembly GCF_000143395.1. Taxonomy (NCBI): domain Eukaryota; kingdom Metazoa; phylum Arthropoda; class Insecta; order Hymenoptera; family Formicidae; genus Atta; species Atta cephalotes. The sequence goes on along the minus strand of NW_012130125.1, from coordinate 12,761 downwards.
ATTTTCCACTGCTCCAACATCCAATTTCGATGTTGCTAGGCTTACTATAAATCTGTTTCTTCTTATTTATTGGATGTAGCAAAGGTTTTGACTGATTACACAAGCTTTGAGGCCTGCATTTCTCAAATGTCGTTTTACTGTAGTGAGAGAGACCTGATTATCACGGCTTTTGTTCACTTTTGCATGGATTTTCAATGCTGTTAGTCCTCTATTTCGCTTGCTTGTAATCATCATATTCTGATCCTCTTGAGAAGTGATTACTTTTGAGCGTCCTGAATGAGTACAGTCAACCAGTAGCGCTATGGTAATTTGGACACTCTTTAGCTATACTTTCACTTTTTTTGCGATAATCTTATATGACTGATCTTTGTGTAAAGTTACGATAGCACTTCTCTTATCAATTGAAATTTCTTTAATTTCTTTAAATTTATTTTGTTTTCCAAAATTAATTACTTATTCATAAAGCCAGTACCAAAGCACTTCTTAAAGCTTTACTGTTGTTTTCATTATTAAGGTTCATCTATTTTAGCATACAAAAAAGTCCGTAAAGCATTTGAAAGTGTTTATATTATCGCAAGCAAACCATAAACAAATAACTACTTACAGAAATTTGAATACAAGCGAAAAAAAAACTCTTTTCAAGTATTTACATAAATATGCACACTATACAAATTTAATTATTTTACCTCTCTGATACATTTAGATCTATGCATTTTCTAAATACCTAATAGGATAATGGGCGCGGTAAGTATAAGAAGTGAAAAACACAGTTTAAACATTTTAATGGTACTCAGAATAGTGTATCTAAACTTTTGGCCTGGAGTGTAGCATAGCAAAAATCGCAAAAAAAACATATAATTTCTTTTCCTCTATCAAATACAAACAAGCGCAATTATATATTGTTTCGCACTTTCATAGCGTCGCCAGTCGGTCATTCAAGAGTTAGAGATTCATAACACTATCTCAGATAAATAAGCGAAAATAAAAAAATATTCGCTTTGTCCAGAGCGTCTGCTTTGCCTGGATTTCCCTATGTACTATAATTTTTTTTGCGAATTTAATTTACGGAAAAATAAAAAACGGATTGTAAATTGAATATTTTATACATGAAGTTAATAAAGATCAGTTATTATTATTGTGAAATTTAATTATTAATTTGACTTGGATTTTAATATGTAGACAAATTTATAGCAAATGGTCAATCTGTATACTTTATCCTAAATGATACATATATCAATAATATAAAGAATAACGAAATATAATTATTCACAATATACAGAAACGAAAGCAGATTATTCGAGATCAGAAATAAGTTTAGAGATCAGAAATAACTAGTTAAGAACATCGAAGCAAAACGGAACACTCGATAATTCGCGAATCATAGATATCATAGAGGCAAGAAAGAATACCGCGTTATACATTTTCACTGCCAATAATTATATCATCTTGATCAAAAAGTTCCCGGAATTATCTCCAGGTGATGCTCTGAGTCAGTTGATTTGAGTTCTGTTTTTTTGGTTAGATTGTCACATCTATCATTGACATTCCTACCAAATTTTATCACCATAGCTTGACATTTGTAAACGTTACGCCGTCTTGAGTACATCCTCTGCACGTATTTTCGATTTTTTACAGTTTTAAAAATGGAGTTGAATTTGCAACAACGTAAATTTTTGACCACGAAACGAATACCATCCAACAATCATTGAATTCACCTGATATGGTTCCCTGCGATTTTTTTCTGTTCGAGTCAAAAAACCATTACGGGGAACGCGTTTTAACAGCCGAAAGGAGGTAAAATCGAAGACGGCTCTGATGGTTATATCGACAATAGAGTTCCAGAAATGTTTCGAGAGCTGGATCAAGCGCTGACATAAGTGCGTTGCAGTCGATGGGGAGTATTTTGAAGGAGACAATATCACTTTTGATGAATAAAACTTTTAATGAATAAAATTGTATTTTGAATTTTCTGAATGAATTCCGGGAACTTTTTGATCAAGGTATAACACTGATTTTTGCTTTGATCTTAATATAATAAAAAAAGCTATATTTAATCAAAATAAATCAGCAGTAAGAACTTATTTAAAATTATTTATTTAGAATGAAACTTATTTGTTTAATTCTAAATATTCCTTCTAATTCTAAATATTTATTCCTTTTTTCTTTTTTAAAAAAGAACTAGATATCATAAGAAAAAGAAATTATTTAAAATAATATGAGTATTAAATAACAATTTTATTTTATTTTATTTTAAAAATATATATTTTAAATAATGTTACTTTAAATGCAACCGATTTTTGCACATATCTTTTTCTGGATTCTTTCCTTTCCCATCCTTCTCTCCATTTCTCTCATTCTATCATTCTTTCTTTTTCTTTATCTCTTTCTCTCTCACTTAAACGGAAATGCTTTAAATTACAAAGTTGCAGAAGCCAAAGTTTTATAATTCGACATACGCTGCCAAAAGTTTAAGTCTACATATAAAATTTATAGATGTTCCCGAAATTTATAGATTCTACTTGAAACTTTGATTTATTGTCATATTAAAAATTTTTTCTCAGTTTAGAAGTCAACATTTTATTTGGTACAGTAATGATTAAGCATTGTTGAATTTTAAGGAAATAAAATCATGATTATAAAGCGTTTTTTCCAAAACTGTGCTATGGTCTATTTTAAAAAACAGATGGAAAAGCCTTTCATTCAGGGCAAATAAAATAAATTTATGTTGACAGATTATCTAGAATAATAAGAACAATTAATTACTAATAGCTATTTTGATAAAGTAAGATAAGTATTTAATATTCTTTAAAACTTTTCTTGTAAAGAATGTGTTCTGAGATAATTAAACATTACATATTATTTTTATTTCGTTAGACAATGGAAAATAATAAAAATGTGTTACAATCTATAAAGTTAGTTTTTTTTTATGCAGAGGATATGTTTTAATTAATTAATGCAGTCTTAAACTTTTAGCCAATAGTATAGCTGAAACCACGAGGTAATAAGAAGATGATAACGATTTGGAACAGCCTGTATTGTAAGAGTTTATATAAAGAGTGATCCGCCATTAAAAAATTCAGTTCCTTATCATCTGCAACTCAAACAATACTGTAGTGATATTGCAAATAACAAAAGCAGGTATAATTGACAGCATAAGGAAAGTAAAAAAATAAATACATAAATTCAAAGTTGTTAGAACCCGGTAAAAACATTTACATTAGATGTAGTAAAAAGAAATTATTTTTCCATTATTTTTCCATTCAATTTCATGCAAAAATAATGGATTTCTTTTTACTACACTTAATATAAATATATATAATAATTATAATGATTATATTCAAAATATGTACATATATGCATATATCATTTTTTCTTTTATAAACTTACTGTTTGATATAGAAAAATAATAATAATATCAAAAATAAATAAATAATTTAAAAATAATTTTTGTTTCTTTTTGACAATTCAAGTTTGAAGAAATGAGAAATTTATTTCTTATATGAAATTATATTTATATCAATTATTACGTAGGCAGTTTGACAAATCAATAACTTTTAAAGAAAACTTTTGAATAATATTGCATCATATTTTATAAACTGTAATATTGTATCGTATTTTAAATAACGCTCATTTCGATATTTGTAACGAAATATTTTCATTAACATTATTTTATTTTAAAAAACTCTTATAAATAATGTTAATCAAAATTCGCTTCTGAAAGAAAATGTAACAAATCCATCGAGACGAAAGGATTTTTTACATTTTCACTTTTGCACGTCACTATGTACGGATATATCGTTCAAAATTATATTTGTTTATATATGAAAGAATTTATCTGGTAACTAATCTGGTAAACAAATTAAAAGTTAAGTGATAAAGTTAAAAAGTTAGTAATTTTTATCTCAAATTAATTTCAAATAAATTTACTGTTAATTTCAACTAATTAAGACGTAAAACTAATTAAGTTGTAAAATTAATTTTAACTTATTACTAACTTTTTCGAAATCTTTTTATTTTTGAATGTAAATTTTGTATTTCTAAAATTTTAACAATAGAAAAAATCCAGTAATGAACGTTATAATCCGATACAAAGTTACTTGCGTTTTCCTTAAGTTTCAAAAAAAAAAGGATAATTTAAAAGCATTGTTTCATAAATTCAAATTTTATTTAAATAGTGTACAATAGATATACTTTTATATAATAATTATTAATTTCTATAATAATGACTAATAATCATTATTCCCAGTAAGTACAAACGCATGTACAAAAGATAATCTGAAAGAGAGAGAGAAACGTCTTAAAACAGATATCTTTAAGACTTATCTAAAAAATGTCTTTTAGATGATTTTTTAGGCAAGTTTTAAAAATGTCTTTTTGTAGAATGTCTTTTAGATATCCTTTTTAAAATGTCTTTAAAATTTGTTTAATAAACATCTTGAAAACTTTTAGTCATATCCTATAAAGTCATCTTTTTAAAGATGATCTTTTAGACAGATATCCTTTTAAGATATCTTTGAGAACAAAAATAAGATATTGCGATTTTGTTACAATTCGTAAACCAGCGATGTCACGTACCGAGTGATGTGTTCGCGGATAAAAATAACATAATTTTCGGTATTGTCAGTGTCAATGGTGTCACTGATGTCAATGGTATACGTGGTGTACGTCGTTTATTACTAGAACTATTCCTGATGCATAACTTGCAAAAACAGGTTTTCAGCAGAGCCTGCTACTAATTTTCGATTGCAGAAAGGCAACAAATTGTACATAAAGTTTGTATTATCTATTGTCAGCAAATTGCTGTCAGAAATATGACAAAGCCTGTTAGACATATTATGCATGCCAGCAGATTGGCGGCAGAAACCGAACAAAGTCCTGCATAACCTGACGTTAGTTTAAGAGCAAAATTTGATTCAAGCAAACTTTGCTTGATTTCTGCCATCAATCTGCTGTCAGCAGGCTTTGTCGACAAATCCATAGTCAAATGAGGATAGATAGCTATGATTTTGTAGTCAGTTCTGCAGAACAGATTTTGACTTCAGGGGCGCACGACTTCAAAAATCGCTTCGTATGAAAGTTGTGCGCCCCTAAGCGGGAAGGGGAAATGGGATGAAAGTTGTTTGCGTGGAAAAAGTTGTATTCCTTGAATTCGTCCATCTCATTCTCCCCTCTCCATCCCCCCCCCCTTCTCCCTCTCTCCCTCTCTCACTTCCTCTCTCTCCTTCCCTCCCTCTCACTCCTCCCCCCCCCTCTCTCTGTCTCAACAAATAACAAGCGATGACTAAACCTGTTAGAGATCATTCAGAGTCCTGATCTTGACAACATATATCAAAGTTATGATAATTGGAGATGCTTCCTGATTTGTATCCTTTAGGATCGATCAATATCGAAGTAAATATTTGTAAGATCTCGGAATGCAGAATTTTATTTTATCATGAACCGCGTTAGTGCTCTCAATCACCCGACATTCCACTTTCCTTATTAGTATGTATTATTCAAATATATGAAATATAACTAATGTAACACTAACTTTTCTGACAGACTTCAAATGCTAAACACATTTTTTCTTTATAGTTTATCATTTTATTAGCCTATCGCATGCGCGCGCTGACCTCAAGTAATCTTAATTTATTTTAATTTTTACAAATTGATCTATACAATAGTTTATTAAATTGACATGAATCCCTAATAAAATGGCATTCCAATTGTTGTGATTAGTCTTTTTGTGACGGAAGAAAATCTTTTAATTTTAAAACGTTTCAATCAATAACACTTTATACTTACATTATTCAACATATAATACATATTTACTCAATTTTTAAATAACGATAAAAAACGTTATTAATCATTTTTCCCTACAAATTTTCATCTGAATCAACGTACCTAAAACTTACGCACGCCATATTGGATCAGGCATTTTTTAATTTCAAATTTTAAATTCGAAATCGAAATCCATGTTAATGAAATATCATTTCTTGTATGTGTCTCTCTCTAAATCTCTATCTTCTCCATTTAGGATTGTTTGATGTAAGAAGAAGTTATCAACCGTGAAACGCTAAAAATATGGGATGGTATTCATAGTTTATATATTAGACTGTCTTAAATATAATAATCTTAAGATGCTAATACAGTTTTCGGATTGATTTATGACATTTTAAGACTTACATAAGTGTTAAGGGCTGCCGCAGACAAAATTTCTGTAACATTAACCTTAAGACGTTAAGCAGCTGAGCAGTAATTTGCTTTAGATGTACGTACTTTAACGGAAATAGAAATAGCAGTACTTATCCATAAGGTGAGTTTCAATCGGTTGAAATTTATTATTGCGAAGTTATATGGATAAATTTACTGTTATTTCCATTTCCGTTAGATTAGGAAATCTAAAGCAGTATTCTAATTGACTTACCGGCTTCAATTTACATTTACACCATACGCATACTATTACGGAATTTTGTGTACGGCAGCCTTAAATGCAAGGAATCGATTTATGAATATCGGCTTGTTTCGCGTTGTGAAATTGGTATTGAATCTTACTTTATTCATCTCTAAATCGATTAATATTGTAAAATTATGCCACTTAACTATGCAACACATATCTTTGATTTATGCGCTACTATTTCTAAGCAATTTCTATTTTTGCGTTGCAAAACTCTTAAGGGACTTCTCTCTTGGAGCAAACAGATTTAATCATTCTTAATTTGTTTAAAATGATAAAATTGCGATCTGTAACTACGCAAAATATATTTTTGATTTATGAGCTACCATTTCCAACCAATTTTTGCACTTCAATCCTTATGGCACTTCTCTCTTGGAGTAAACATCTATACATTCCTGAGTCATTTAAAATTGCAAAATTACGATCTCTAAACAAAAAAATACCTTCGATTTATGTACTGTTTCCAAACAATTTCAATTTTTGCATTGCAATTCTTAATGGATTTCTCTCTTGAAGCAGTCATATTTATTTATAAATCATTTAAAATTGCAAAATTACGCTAGCTATACAAAATATATCTTCGATTTATGCATTATCATTTGCAAGCAATTTCGATTTTTACGCTGCAATCCTTAAGAGATTTTCCACTGGGGATCTGGGGGTCATCTAGACTCCCTTCCCCCACTTAACCAAATCTTCATGAATAAATTATATAATAATGCTTTATTGATCGCGCTCTCGAAATCTGCAAAAAAATATTTCGGCTAATTTCGTTTAGCTAAAAAAAAGATTTCTTTGTTGGAGGTCTGAGTGAGCTGCCAATCAGCCTTCTCATGTATTAATAACAGCCAATTTGAAAAATCAAATAGAATTTATGCGCTATTTATGCGCTTTCATATTCACATAGTCTCAATTTTTACGCTACATTCCTTAAATCACTTCCCTTATGAAACAAATAAATATATTTATCACTAATTCATTTAAAATTGTAAAATTAAGTTATCTAACTATGCACAATATATCTTCGATTTATGCGCTATTACTATATTTTTAAGCAATTTTAATTTTTGTACTGCACTCTCAAAGCACTTCCTTTTTGGTGCAAACAGACATATTCATCCCTAAGACATTTAAATGCTTAGCTTACGCTAGCTATACAAAATATATCTTCGATTTATGCGTTATTGTTTCCAAGCAATTCCAATTTTTGCAACTATTAAGAGATTACCTTCTTGGAGCAAACAAACACATACCTCCCTAAATCGTTTAAAATTGCAAAATTACTATTTAATTATGCAAAATATTTTCGATTTATGCGCTATCTATAATAACTATGCAAAATACTATATCATTTCCAAGCATTCGATTTTGCGCTTCAACTCTTATGGCACTTCCCCTTAGAGAAAGTAGATTTCATTCTTGAGTCATTTAAAATTGCAAAATTAAACCATCTATTACTATGCAAAATATATCTTCGATTTATGCACTATCATTTCCAAACAATTTCGATTTTAACGCTACAACTCTTAAGGTACTCCCCAAATCTGCCTAGCAGGTCCCCCCCCCCTCACTTAATCAAATCTTCATAAATAAATTATAAATTAATATGCTATTTATGCGTTCTCAATATCCGCAAAAATAATTTTTACGCTTATTTCGTTTAACTATAATATTGTAAAAAAAATTTTTTTGTGGGGGCCTGAATAGGCTGTCGGTCAACTCATCCCCCTCCCCCCCTCCCACCACATGTTAATAACAACTGATTTAGAAAATCAAATTATACAGGATTTATGCCCTTTTATATTTATACAGTCTTAATTTTTTTATCTGCATCTGTTGAGGCAGGTTCTCTCATAAAGCAAACAATCATATTCATCCCTAAATCGTTAAAAATTGTAAAATTATGCTATCTTACTATGCAATATATGCCTTCGATTTATGCACTATAATTTCCAAGCAATTTCGATTTTTATGCTATAATCTTTAATGGACTACCTATGTTTAGCCGCTTTTCATCCTCCATCTCATTTAATCAAATCTTCATGAATAAATTATATATTACATGTTATATATAATGCGCTCTCAAAATCCGCAGAAAAATTTTTGCGTTCATTTCGTTTAGCTAAAAAAAATTTTTTCTGGGGGGCTTAGCTGTCAGTAAGACCTCTCCTCATTAATAAAAACTTAATAACAGTCAATGCTAATAACAATAATTTGGAAAATCAAATACACAGGAATTGTGCGCTACTTATTTCCAGTTCGAATAAATGGTTTTGATGGTTATTAATAATCATTTTGGCTATTAAAACATTTCATATGACATATTGCAGAACTCTTTCGGAATTGTTATTTATGAGATGTAAAAGATTGAAACATTTCTGAAAATTTTCCTGAATAATCGAGGCTGTATGGACGCTGTAAAACCTCTAAGACTATATTTCATCGGGCAATTTTTGATATTTTCATTTTCCGTTCGCCGTTCGATATTGAATCAGTCATTATTTACTTCTTCATATTGACTCAGCCATTTTGAATTTTCAAATTTCGAATTCAGAATCAGAAGATCTAAAAATCTAATGCTATATTTCGCTGAAACCGAGCGACTTTTAGCATTTCCGTCCACTATATTGATTCAGTTTTGAATTTTCAAATTTAGGTTCCTATTTTCAAAGAGTGATAAAAAATTTCATTAAAAACATTCCTGATGTGAGTATAGCATATAAAGGTATCAACAAATTAAATAAATACATTAAAGTTTTGAATGATCCATTCATTGCCTATGTTATCTTCGGATATAGTCTATAGAATAGACTGCAAAGATTATAATGCCTCATACGTGGACCAAACCGATAAATGTTTGAAAGTACGGATGTCAGAACACAGAAATCATATTAACAGGAACAACTCAGTCTTCTGTTGTCACCGATCACAAAATAGAGACATCCTATGATTTTGAGTGGACATTAAAATATTAGACAAAGCACAAATTTTAAATAAAAGACTATTGTCAGAAATGATTTATGGTGTATAAAGAAACAAAAACATGGTCTTATTATTATTTTATGTACTGAAGAGGATCCGAAGCGAGGGTCAAAACGTTTATCACTTTTGATTAATAAAGAATTAAATTGATCGTATCACACATCAATATCCTGTGTTGGCCATACTGATATTTACACATCACTAAATTAATATTAATTTATTACAATCGTACAGAAGAGCAGTTATACAATATACACATAAAGATTTATATATATGTTACAAATATGATTATTAAAATCATAATAATATTTTTCGTGCTTCAATAGTTGCAAAATTATCAATTATTTTGCCTATATCCTCTTATACATACTATTTTGATCAAAAAGTTCCCGGAATTATCACCAGGTGATGCTCTGAATCAGCTGATTTGAGTTCTGTTTTTTTGGTTAGGTTGCCACTATCATTGATTCTCACCAAATTTTATCACCATAGCTTGACATTTGTAAAAGTTACGCCGTCTTGAGTACATCTACCTCTGCACGTACTTTCGATTTTTTACAGTTTTAAAAATGGAGTTTGCAACAAATTTGTATTAAATTTTGCGTTAAAAATGGATTCAATGGTGTGAAAACCTTGGAAATGTTGGGAAACTGATTTTTTTCTGTTCGATCGAGTCAAAAAACCATTACGGGAAACGCGTTTTAACAGCCGAAAGAAGGTAAAATCGAAGACGGCTCTGATGGCTATATCGACAATAGAGTTCCAGAAATGTTTCGAGAGCTGGATCAAGCGCTGGTATAAGTGCGTTGCAATCGAGTACTTTGAAGGAGACAATATCACTTTTGAATAAAATTGTATTTTGAATTTTCTGAATGAATTCCGGGAACTTTTTGATCAAGGTAGTATTTCATTTCCAATTAAAAGAATTTCTATATTGGATAATTTTACTTAATTAATTAGTGATGATCTTAAATATTTTTTTATTAATTTTTATTTATTAAACCTTTTTTTACATGAAACTATTTAACCGAGATAATTAAAAATATTAATGCTATCTCTAAGTTGGATATGATTGGTTAAAGAACAATCGTGAATTAATTCTAAAATATCTAAAATAGAAGCTGATCCTATATTGTAATCAAATAGAATGTAAATAAAAATTATCATTAGTTACGAATTAAAATATATAGGAAATCATATTGTCATTTTTCATCACTTCGATTTTTCTACATGAAGCAAGTCCCTCGCTCGCACACTTTAAAAGTGAACCTGGCGCCCAACTTTATCAAAAATAAAAATTAATATTATAGCGCGTTTATACTTCGTTTGCAGTATAAACTTGTTTGTATCAATCATTATTTCGTTTTCCGCGCAACTTTAAGATTTTTTAATTTCATTTATGCCATTCTCTTATTTTCGAATGGAATTAGTCTCATTTCGATATCTTTTGAAATGACATCCCCTCTTGGCGCATTTCCGAAATTTTGAAAAATGCTGTCCAAACCTTTTGACGAAAATAAGAAAAGCACAAATGGATACGATTTTCTTTTGGATGCCGTTGGTTGCATCTCGATATCTTTTAAAATGAGTGATTTCCCAATATGGCGATTGTGCAAAAATTAAAAAAACGCTGTATTTCTGAACTCTTTAAAGTACAAACAAAAACAAAAGAGGTACGAACGAATACAAACGATTCTCTTTCGAATGGCATAAGTAAAATTTAAAAATTTTAAAGTTGCTGGTTATTTTTTATTCTTAATTTTTTTTGTTTAACTGTTTGAGATACAAATAATGTGATCAGTACAAACAGATACAAATGAAGTACAAATGTGCTACGGTGTTAATTTTTATTTTTGATAAAGTTGGGCGTCAGGTTCACATCGGTCTTTAAAAGGTACATAATAAAGTGATTGATAATCTCTATTCCTTTCATTTTTTATGACTCCTGAGGCGTAAATTCTCGATGTAAATACTAGAATTACCATATAGCAAGAAATAATACATTTCTCGAGTAGTTTAAATAAATACATTTAAAAAATAATATGTTAAATTTTTATTCGATATTTTTATTGTTTATGTTTTTTTCATATAAAGCAACATAATATCACAAATTTAATTCTAATATAAATAATGCTTTTGAAATTAACTTCTGTTTCTTAACTTCAAATTTTAATTAAATTAATCTTAACGCAACTTTATTCAAGTGAGTTTTCTATTTATGCTATAATGAAAATGAATTAATTTTAGAAATCATTAGCTTTAGCTCATTAACTTAACTTACAAAGAAAGTTTCACAACTGTGAATTGATTTGATTCTCAGAATTGATTGATTTGAAATATGTTGTTAAACGAAATTTAAGGCACGTATTTTTTTATACGTATCCTAACTCATTTAAGGGGTGAAACATCGCTTTGAAAAAAAACGATATATTTTTCTTTATGAGTTAGAGCGTATAATAAATAAAGTATAAAAAAATATGTGTTTCTTAGATTTTTGTGTTTAATAACATATTTCATGAATCAAATCGGTTTCGGACAGTTGAAACTTCTCTTGTTAGTTAAAAAACAAATAAACTCATCCTTGAATGAAATAAATATACATAGCATTTTTTTAGAATATCCCAGTATATAAAAATCATGGATGACAAAGGAACAATAGCAAGGAACAATGTTTCCGGTGAAGAAATCGTTATTTCTGGTATTGCTGGCAGATTTCCTAGTTCGGATAATATGAATCAATTGCGAGAAAATTTATTCAATAAAATTGATCTCGTTAGAGCAGATCATGATCGATGGGAAAAAGGTAAAAATTCAAATTTATAGTCATACTTTATATTTTTATATTTATGTATGATTGATTGAGAATAGAATATGCCACTCCTTCTGTACTAAATATAATTATAAGCATATTTATTGGTCAATGACGTATATCATAAATTAAAATTTTATATAACATTATAAACAAAAAATATCCTTATACATCTAGCTTTAGAGCATCCGGAATTTTCACGCCGTATGGGTACTATCAATAAAGCAGAAAAATTTGATGCGGATTTTTTCGGATTATCTTTTGAACAAGCACACACACTCTCAGGTGAAGCAAGATTGTTATTGGAACATGCTTACGAAGCAATTATCGATGCAGGGATTAATCCAACGCAATTACAAGGAAAAAATACTGCTGTCATTATAGGGATATCTTTTATTGAACCGCAAGCGAAATATTTGTATACAAATGTTCAGGTAAAAAAATATACGTAAAAATATATTCTCTCTCTCTTTCTCTCTCTCTCTCTCTCTCTCTCTCTCTATATATATATATATATATATATATATATATATA
>NW_012130124.1:1294052-1329119 GCF_000143395.1 Atta cephalotes | reverse complement strand
TATATTAGGTATGGGAAAAAGTTCGTGGCGTTTTTTTAATGCCATCTAACGGGAAAAACGCCACGAACTTTTAATACTAATATTAATGCTATATAATTTGAATTATGGCTTTAAACTCGCGGTTTCTGTCCGTGATGTTGCGAAGCTCTGTGCCAATCAAGCTTCGTTTTGTCATGACAAAACGCGACACGCGTGATAATTTGCAGTTGGGATAATTTGTAGTCATAAGAATTTATGGACGAATGAGTATTCCTTGTGCTTGAGAAAATAATTTTTTGTTACTTTTTTGAGATTGACGACCACCAATCACAGTAGAGGGAGTTTCTAGTCTCAAGCGATATGAGCTTGTATCCAATTATACCGTGTCCAATCTTACAAAGTATATACGATAAAAGTAACTGTAAAATTACCGTTACTAAAAAATGTAACTTCATTATCGTTATAGTTATCAAAGAAAAAAGTAATGACAAGTTACAAAAAATAACTTGTAACTGTAACTTCATTAACAAGTAACGAGTTACTTCTATTCCCTGCAATTGTTAAGATCAAGGCCATTGGAGATTATTCCTCTTATTTTCATTTGCACTAAAAATTCATTTTTACAAAAATGAAAATATTGACGTAATTTACATAATTTACTTGAAAATGAAAATAAGAGGTACAATCTCCAGTGGCCTTGATCTTGACAAGTATTATCTAGGTCACGATTCTGAACAATATTTAATAAGTTTTAATCATCAATCGGATACCTTGTGTAATGTTACCGGCGGTACTGTAATTTTTAAGCCTTATAACTCGAAAAATACTTAGAAAATAATTTTATTATAGTATTTTGAAAAGCTGTTAATTTTGGCATAAAAAATGGAGTGTTCCATTTTAAAAAATCGATGTGAGCTCAACGCCATCCAAGGTCAAATCGATATGATGAGTAAATTGATTTTTTGAATCCTACTTTTGTTTAAAAACATTTTTCTCAAGAATTCGTAGTTTCCAAAATAAGGGAAAATATATTTCCACACTTTTGAAAACCCTGTATATAAAAATAATGTCTTTTTTCAGGGTTGGGAAAAAAGTTCGTAAGTTTATAAGTTTATAAGAAAAAAGTTTATAAGTAAAAAATTAAATTAATATATATTAATTTAATTTTTGTTATATGGGTGTAATTATATTTCTGCGACTGATGAGGACTAACTATAGTCGAAATGTATCGTTGGAAATTATATTGTGAAATAATAAATTTTGCATTATCACATCTAATAATTCGTTTAATTGTTGATCTAGGTTACTATTTATTAATTTGTTTGAAAGTTATATGAGCATTAAAGAATTGTTTTTAATTTATATTTTAATATTGTTATGCTGATCTCATAATGCATGGAGAAATATTCAAATATCATCGTTTTAATTTTGATTTTATTTATTGTGCGTTTGGGAAATTGTAAATTATTTATTGAAATGTTGGATCGATCTTAATTATAATCTTAATTATAAGGTATAGTAAGGATTACATCTCAATTACAGTTTCTAAAATCTTGTAAATTCCATGGAGTTACGCCATCTCATTTACACATATCGGAAGTAAAATTTTATTCTGCTCAAACCATAAAAAATACAAAAGTACGGACTTCTCAAATTAAAATCAATAATAGCGAGTAAGCCGAAAAAATGAGAGCATGGTACCAGTACGCATATAAACATTTTTTTACTTTGAATCCTTTATTCCATCAAATTATACATTTCAAGAGAACTCACTTCGGAGTTCTCTTCAGCAATTTGTATATGTCTCTCCTTTATGTGTAAAAGATAAATCGATAGCACATTCACAGATTTGATGAGAAAATCTGTTAAAAAAAAACCACTAAATGAATAATCAATGTAAAATGCTAAGAAAAATTCTTACGACTTATCTCAACACATAAAGGATCGTCTTGAAACTTTAGATCAATTATACAAGGTGAAGGTTTCAAAATTCCCGCATCCAGAGTACAAGACGATACTTTATGCTAAAACAAACAACTTTTTCCTTTAACAAAATTGCATTTAATAAATTGTTGCAGTAGAGCAGGTTAAAGTTAACGAATAAGTATTCTTGTCTACATGGCGCCGACGCGCGCTCCTTACTCGCGTGTATCTCATCAGCTGTTATTCAACAATAACATTTGAAGATTCAAATGGCTTTATTATAAATTAGTTTATGACATTTTAATATAGTCTTAAATAATAAATAATAATAATAATAATTGCTTTCGTTACTTAATAAATAATTAAAAGAATTGTCTCTGATGCCGTCGCATTTAATTTAAAAATGTAGATACATAACAATACGTTTTGCGAACCGAGCGTTCTACTTCTAAATATCGCACAATTGCGTATGATAAATATTATTAAACTTAGCTTACTGATTAAGCGAATGCATAACTTTCAAATACTGACAAACTGATCTATTTTGAAACAGTGATTAAAAATAAAATAAAATGTTCAAAGTAAGGTACATTAAGCGTTAATTCTTTCTTTATCCTTTACGATAAAGAATACGATAAAAAAAAATCAATCAAGATTTTATTAATTTCCATGTTACTTTTAATAATATATTTTATTTAATAATGCATTTATTAACACATTTAACAGTACATTTTAATAATAATTAAGTTTCAATAATATATTTAGCAATATAAATTTTTTCAATGTTTATTACATTTTAAAAGTCAATTATGCCGCCGACATTAGCATGATCTAAGGAACACCATGAGGAGGTTACATGGTCGGACTTGTACCTCGCGCATGCGCGCGCGTGTGTGTGTGTATGTATGTGTGTGTGTGTGTGTGTGCGCGCGCGTGCGTGCGTATGTATTTATATTAGTAGTTATTGCCCTGAAAAGGGCAGATAATAATTTCAATTTATATCAGATTTTTGAAATGCAAGCCTGCCATTTGTATACAAGCATTTCCTCTGTGAATGAGACTTTGTTGAGTAAGTTGGAGTATTTCCGGCGTAATACTTTCTACAGTACAATGAAGTTATTCCTCTAATTCTTCCAATGTTTCTATAAGATTTTGATAAATAAATTCTTTTAAATAACCCCAGAGGAAATAATTTAGAGGGTTCAGATCAGCTTTGGCCATGCGATAGGTCCATCTCTACCAAGAATTTTGAAATTGTGTATCTAGATAACGCCTAACACGCCTATTGATGTAAGATGCTCCATCATGTTGAAACCAAATATTTTGGTGAATATTCAATGGCAAATCCAAAAGATCTGGCAAATTATCTCGTAAAAAATCAGTGTAATTGTCATTCCTCATTTTGTTTGGAAGTACACATGCTCCAATTATTTGATCTCCTATAATTCCGGTCCAAATATTTAACTTCCATCGAACTTGGAAGCTTTCTCTGATTACGAAAGGATTTTTTTCTGCCCAATAATGCAAATTATGTGCATTAAATAATCTCTCTCAAGTAAACAAAGACAACTCATCGGAGAATAAAATTCGGGTATAGAATGTATTGTCTCTGTTGTTGTGAAGCAATAACTATCGACAAAATTCCAGACGATGTTCAGCGTCGCCTTCTCAAAGATGTTGTACTGGTGTAAAATGATATGGATGCATATGGATGATATGAATGCACCTTCATTTTTTAAACGCGCTGGATTTTTGATTATGATATCTTCATTTGATTAGATATGGAACGAATATTTCTTCTTGAATCTTCTTCGATTTTTAGAAATTAATTTCTTCCTCTTCACGAATCCTTCGCATATTTAGTTCACATCCAGCGTCTTAGCGATTACGGTTCCTGTTTCGCGCAATCGAATTTCTGCTCTTCTGATGACGTCCCTATTTGAGTGATGCCTATGCGGATAATTTTCAGCATATCGTCTAGCAGCAACACTAGCTTAGTTGCATTGCTCAAGAATGAGAATCATATCACAATATTCATCATTTGAGTACTCCATTGTAATATGTGTTTATGCACTTTCTACAAGTAATGTCTGTTTAGTATCCTCCTTCTCGAGTGACAACGAATATGACATAGTACTTAATAAGGGTTGCATTAATATTGCAATTAATATTGCAGGGAGATTGTTATGTCTAACTTAAGAAACGAAAATGACTTTCTTGAGACGCGCGTATGTTTTGAGTATTGAGCGTAGATTGTTTAACAAGTTGAATGATTACTCTAATTCTGTAACAGTGTATTTAAATCATCGCGAACAAAATACGCTGGTTTCAAATTCTCTATTGATACGCTGCGTTTTCCGCCGTTTACATTAATGTCGAACACGCGGTCAGATACTCGCTTGATAAATTTATGAGAGCCCGTATGGATGTTCTAATTCTTTACGCCTCCAATGCATAGGAAGACATGAGTGCACGTGTGTAAATCTTTAAAAAGAAATGCACGTTTTTTTATGCCGATGATCGGGGACCGATTTGATGTTGCGCATATATTCGCGAAATTCCTCGATGAATATATGAGAATTCGGAGTAAAATCGTCTGGTATGAATTCCTCTGAGACGCGTAGAGTCATTCCGTATATAAATTCCGCGAGTGATGTGCCGATGTTAAAACGAACATGAGTGCAAACCTAGTAATATAGTTGAAAGCACATATGTCCAATCTGCGTTCGCGTGATTGCGGCTTTAAAGCTTCTATGACATCGTTCAATTATGCCGTTTGAGGCAAAATGGTAAGCGGTGGTGCGAATTACCGCGCTGACAGCCAATCAGTTGTAAAGCGCGATAAAGAATTGAGATTCAAATTGGCTGCCTTGCCTGATCGGTTGTCAAGCAAGATTTTTGGTGCGTCAAAGTTTGTGATCCAACTGTCGTAGAATGCACACGCAACTGTTCCTGTTTCAATGTCTTTGACTGAAGTGGCTATCGGCCAGCGGGCAAATTGGTCGATGAAAGTTACACAGTATTTGTACCGGTTCGATTCAGGCAAGGGGTCTACTATGTCCATGTTCGAAATGCTCGTCGGAAGCTACAAACTTTTCCAGATTCAACTATACATGGCGCGATACTTTTGTTGGCAATCCACGCAGTTCTTGTACATTTTGCTATGTCGCGGTGCATATTAAGTCATACATAACGTTGGCGTATAACAAAGGTCCGTGACCTTTGAACTGGGATGTCGCGTCGTGGAATATATAGAAGACTCGATTGCGCAAGAACGCAGGTATGTAAGAACAGATTGTCTAATCGGTCATCTCACAATAGAGCATGGTGTTCGTCAGGTCCTACTGGATGCGTTTCATAGTTAATGGAAAGTCTGGAGTTTCGCAGATGGCTTGAAACTCTTCGTCATTCTTATTGCTCTGCCAGATCATTTAATTCGACCGATAAGCGAATGGCTTCAATGTGGGACAACGAGTCTGCCACGATGTTGTTGCTATCCGAGAGGTGCTTGATGCAAGTTGTTATTTATGAGATGAACAAGAAGTCTTTATTGACGCGGTGATGCTTTCTCTGAAAGCATGTTGCATAAATGCATATATGAAGGGCTTATGATCCGTTACAATTTTGAATTCACACCCTTCTAAGAAATATCGGAAATATCGGAATGCTTTGTCGCTTCAAAGATTGCGAATCGCGAAGGTATTTTAACGGCGCTTATACGATGGTTGCATTAGCCAATAGCTTGCGATAAAAGTTCATGAGGCCAAGAAAATGGCGTAATTCGACGATCATGTTCGACTTAGGAAATTTGAGAATCACTTTGTCGGGCGTTTGCACCCTTCATTATTGAAATCCAAGAAATTCTAATTCATGTTTGCCAAACTAATATTTATCGAGGTTAAATTCAGGTTAATTCTTGATTGAATTCTTTCAATCGCTGGAACATGATGTGCAGATGTTTCTCATGTTTTTCAGGGATAACCGAAGCTATGAGGATGTCATCAATAAAAGCGAACACAAATTCCAAGTCGCCAAATGCGCGGAAGATTTGATGTTGAAAAGTCTGGCTAGCATTTCTAAGGCCGTAAGTATTTATATTATATAAAGAATCCGAAAAGCGTTATAATCATCATTTTCGGTATGTCTTCGTGCGCGATTGGAATTTGATTATATGCTTGATGTAAGTCAAGCTTGGAAAATATAGTTTTCCCTCGAAGAAGCAATCGTGCAAGTAAGGTACTAGGAACTTATCTGGCACTGTAATTGCGTTGACGGTAGTCGCCGCAGATCCTCCATGAATCATCTTTTTTTTGTACTATATGGGATGGGACTCGCTCATGGACTGCTCGACTACAAATGCCGATTTCAACTAACCTGTTAAATTCTATTTTAGCCGCTTTTAATTGACCCGGACTCAATCTTCTCGGACGCTCTGCTATGAACCCGCAGTAATGATATGACGGCATATGTTACTGTTACTGATGCAAATTGGTTGCGCGAGGCCATTAATATCTGGAAATTCGACAAGAATGTGCGCGAACTTCATGGCAGGGTTAATCTTCTGCTGACGTCAGAAGTGGTACTTTACTATGCCTGAGGTGAACGCATTATTACGAGGGTTAATGAGTTTGTGAACTTTTGAAATCCGGGAGTAAATCGTAATGCGAAATCAGATCTGCTCCGATTATCGGTAAGGGGGTGACGCAACGCAAAAATTCCATATGATTGGCCGTAGTGCACTCAAGTGCAAAGTACGAAATGATTCTCCGTACGTATCTATTGTTTGCCGCGTATAATTTAAAAGTACTCGGCGTTTTATTCTTTATCTTTTCATAAGGGAATAATGAAATTTCTGCGCCCGTGTCTATTAAGAACAATTCCCCCGATTGCGGACATGCAGGCGAGCGAATGTCAGGGTCCGCCATGGCAGATGATTTTCTTCCCCCGCCTTTTCCTCAGTGATGGCCTTGGGCCAGGAACACGGGGATTCTGGGGTGCCCTTACAAGCATGTGCCTGATCACCGAAGGCAGAATGCTGGACCGCCTACTTTTAGAACGTTTATGCCTACGTTTACGAATTTTCTTCGTTTTATCGGATTTAGTTTTGGATTTACTCGAACTTGACCTGAGCCATAAGAGCTGCTAAAATCTGCGGCAAGTCGATCAATTTTGCTCTCGAGGTCCAATAGTTCCTAACTTTTTAATGACGCGGCGACATACTGCATGGGATCGTTCGCGATTTCGGCTATTTTGTCGGCCATCTTAACTAATTTATCCAGGTCTGTGCATTCGGATGTCACGAGAGAATGCCTTTGTACGGTGCTCGAAAAAAATGGTTTTTATAACTGCCTCGTCAAAGATCACTGCATAACACTTTTCTGGATTTAAATTTCGTAGTCTATTGAGGATCTGCGGCCATTTTCTCGACATTTTTTCAATATTTGGCCCTTTATTAATTGACGGAATTGGCTCTCCGCCGACACAGAGAAACTTTCTATTATACATTGTTTTAACTTAGTGATTATGATTCATCCAAATCGAATTGCTTAATCAAATCCTTATAACAAGCGACCGCCTCGAGTGATATGATGCGCTCTCGTTTTTTGTTGATCAGTAATACGCATCGCCTCGAACGTCGCCTCGATCTAAATGAACTATATATTGTCAGGTCCTTTATCAAAAATAGTGGAATTTTGAGAACTCTGTATGAATCAACGCGCGCGATGTTCTCTTGCGATTATCATAGCAAGGCCTGCAATTGCACAAGCTGCTCCTGCAACTCCTCGAAAGTGGGAGGTGGCATATTGAACTAATTACTCTTTCGCACACATACCGCTTGGATTACTACACTGATTATGCAGCTAACTCTCATGGAGAGAAAAGAAAGAGAAAGAAGAATCGCACAAAAATTGACTTTACTTCTAGTTCCTACATTAACTTAAAGCGAGGCGCACTCCCGGGTTACAAAATGGATCGCAACGCCGACACTTTGCGCGCGAAACTGTTCTCACTTTAATGGCTTAATCGATCCCGACGATGACGTAAAGAATTTTCGCTGATCGGTGAGCCTTCCAGGTATTTCGATGATGACGCACAAGCTCCTGGCGTCTAAACTGGCGTCTAAATGGCGGCTGATGCCTTCTGCCGCGTACTTCAGTTGCATCGTGAGGACGGCTACTCGCTTATTGCCGTAATTGTCTTAACAGAGATATGAGTGGTCCAATATTCCGCGACGGCAAGCCCCGTGCCCTAACTGCATGCATGCTGTCATAGGTTATTCTTTGTTTTCTGTCGGGTCACCAATGTAGGATTAATAGGCGGTTAACGCCTATTTTGCGGGAATTCACCACCTTTTTCGTGTAGATCGTACGAAATGAGAAACTTGATACTTTAGTAGCTGATATAACACTTATTCTTTTATAAGCTGGTATGTACCTACTCACAGGAGAGAGCTAACAGAACTCTGTTCTCTATTTATTAAAGAGTGTCACACGCAGACATGACTGTACCTTCAAAGCTCCTAAACTTCTCCCTCTCATACGCTAGGCAGATTTGATATCGCTATTCCCCACAGCAGCGATCAGCGCCACCGGTCGGCAGTCTAGCGCAAACGATAGCAACAAGCATGAGCCCGTGTCTGTGTAACTTGGTTAGTTAGAAGCGTGTCGACTATATCACTCTGTCCTTTTTGCATTACATTCTTATTGCCTGCCTTGTCGGTGCGCTGAGAATGAGAGAGAATTTTGTTGTTTCACTCAAGCAAGTGTCGAGCGACCGAAATATGCTTTCTCGGCTTCTCAGTTTTCGGGCGTCAGGCGTATATCAAGAGATATGGGTGCCTGGGAATATTCTAAATAACATATAAGTTTTAATAAATTGTAATAATCCTTCCCATTAATCCAAAATATTAAATCGTGTCAAAAAGCGAAGTTAACGAGAGATTAATTGTTTATGATTTCCCATTCGTGTTATGTATCGCGGTCATAAATTCAATCCGCAAGAAATTGTGTCGAACGCATAAGGTGTGAGATCGGAAATAAGTATTAGGTGTACAACTTTGCTTGCTTCCGCCGTTTTTTTCCGAAATTCGAGGCTTTATTGTAAAAAACTGGTTATACATTTATGATTCAAAATATTGTCCATCGCTGGCCTACTTTCTCCCATCTTTCGGGTAGCGTACGAATCCCGCGTCGAAAAAACTGGTCATCTTTTGAGGCTATCCACGAATCGATCCAATTTTTTACTTCTTCATAAGACCGGAAGTGCTGGTCAGCCAGGTCGTGTGCCATTGATCGAAACAAGATAGTCCCTAGAGGGAGCAACGTCTGGAGAATACGGCGGGTGGGGTAGGACTTCCCATTTCAACGTTTCCAAGTATGTCTTGACCACTTTCGCAACATGGGGTCGAGCATGCTGCAAAATCACTTTATTGTGTCTCTCGTTGTATTGCAGCCGTTTATCTTTTAATGTTCGGCTCAAATCGTTCGGCATCAATTGCGTTCGATACCGATCGCCTGTGATTGTTTCAGTCGATTTTAACAGTTCATAATACACTACGCCGAGCTGGTCCCACCAAATACAGAGCATGACTTTAGAGCCGTGAATATTCGGTTTGGTCGTCGACGTGGAAGCATGGTCGGAACTCCCCATGATTTTCTGCGCTTGGGATTATCGTAATGAACCCATTTTTTTTTCGTCCCCAGTCACAATGCGATGCAGAAATTCCTTCCGTCTTTGCCTTTCAAGCAGTTGTTCACAAGCAAACAAACGCCGTTCAACATTTCTCGGCTTCAATTCGTACGGTACCCAATTTCCTTGCTTCTGAATCATTCCCATGCTTTGAGGCGTTTTGAAATGGCTTGTTGAGTCATTCCCAATGATCGTGCTAATTCTTCTTGATTTTGACACGAGTCTTGCTCAAGTAATGCCTCCAATTCTGCATCTTCGAAAACCTTCTTTCTTCCACCGCTATGCTGGTCTTCGACGTCAAAATCACCGTTCTTGAAGTTGAAACCACACACATTCTTTCACTAATAGCGGCTTCACCATTTGAAAGCATTCGATGAGCCTCAGCCGCAGATTTCTTCATATTGAAGCAAAAAATTAAAACCTGCCGCAAATGATGAGAATTTGGCTCGTAAACTGACATTTTCGAATCGAAAATAACTTTATGATGCAGACACAAATCGACTAATGTTTCTATGGAGTTATGTTGACAGATACCCAAGTTTATTGTATGACGTCTATGATCTATTTATTTCGACCACCACTTACCGCTAAAGCCATCTATAGGAAAACGGCGGAAGCAAAGTTGTACACCTAATATTATAATTAATAGTAAACATGTATATATATATATGGTCAAATATATTTTCATATAATTTTTGAAATTATTCGTATAATTATCGTATGTATAATTTTTAAGCAATAGCTGTAAAAAAAAACCGATTCGCTTTTCAATAAGCAAATAAAAAATTTTAAAATTATACAACATATAAACAAAGGCTCCGCGCACTCAAATTGTAATTTAAATTATAGGGATTCGCATTGCATACTCATAGTTTTCCATAAGTTATCAGGCTACGACGCGCATTTCGTCAAGGAAATTGCCACCGCGTACGAAAGACGTGTTGTCTTTTATCGACAATTAAAGAAAAATGTATCTCGTTTACAAAACATGTCGATAATACCAAAGTTGATAAAAAAAATTGTGTAAAATTATAGTTTATAGATTCACAGATTTCTCGCTTCTAGTTTAGACAAATTGGCGTCTTTTCTCAGTAGAGACAAGCTACAGATATTGCAATACGAATTTTCTAATTTATCAGAAGAAAATTTTAATCTTTTGACACGAGCGTCTTTGACAAGGGTGTCTTTCCGTAACGAATACATTGACTGTATCGAAAAGTTGGATGAGCTGTGTTTACCGTCTCGCAAGTTGTTTTACAGTTCATTGATAGATAACACGCTATCTGAGAACGTTTACACACATGCCGTCAACGTTTGGCAGCGGTTTTCCATCCAGACTTCGATGAATATAGCAAATTATATCTGAAAATGGCCGTATTGATATTAGCCGACGTCTTTGAAAATTTTCGTGACAATTGCGTCGCGAGTTGAGCTCGACTCTACGTATTGTTACCCTTACCGGGCATCACGTGAGACACCATGTTAAAGCACACGGGTGTAAGATTTGAACTGCTCACAGACATTGACATGGTCATGTTTATTGAGCGCGGTATACGCGGTGGTCTGAGTCAGTGTTCGAACAGGTACGCGTGAGCCAACAAATACATGCCGTCGATCCATCGAAATCGTCATCATACTACAACGTCAACAATCTGGACAATGTGCCAACCATTGCGTTACGACGATTTTCGATGGGTCGACGAAGTAATAAAATTTTGACTTTACGACAAAAATTTAAGTTATATTCTCGAGGTATACGCAGAGTACCCGCACATCTTCATAATGCGCACCTACCATTCTGTCCAACGCGTGAGAAATCACCCGGCAAGCGCGATGACAAATTCCTCACAACATTATGCGATAAATAGCGTTATACATTAACATAACCTGCAGCAGTGTACTTGTCACGATCTTCGTATCACAAAGGTTCACCGTATGCAATTCACACAATCTCCATGGCTATGGAACGTCACCCTACACCCCGCCGCCGCCGCCTCCGCAGCGCCCGCTGCCTCCACCGCCGCGGATCCCGCGTCCACTCCAAAATGCGTTTCGGGCTGCCGCCGCGGACCCAGCGTCCACCCTAAAAAGCAAAATTTCCGCAATAGTTACATCACGAGTTACTGTCTCGATCTCGCGCATTATTATATATTGCCAGGTTTCACGTGGGACGCCAAGCTGAAACATATGCGTGTAAGATTCGAGTTACCAACATTGATATGATCATGTTCATCGAGCGCAATATATACGGCGGTCTCAATGTTCCGTGAAGATACGCTAATAACAAGTACATGCATTTGTTCGACCCATCAAAACTATCGTCGTGATACTTGATGTACTACGATGTGAATAATCTGTACAGATGGGCGATGTATCAACCTTTGCCATATGTCGAATTTCGAAGACCCATCGATGCTGCGAACTTTGACGCTGCGAACTTTGATAAGCGCAATCGCTCTGGATTCATCCATCGGTTATATTCTCGAAGTCGATCTCGAGTATCCGCAGCATCTCCATGATCAACACACTGATCTTTCTGCCCAATGCGCGATAAACCACCCGGCAAGCGCGAAGAAACTTTTAGCGACAAGCAGCGTTACGTAATCCACTATCGCAATATGTAACAATGTATTCGTCACGGTCTTCGCGAAACAAAGATCCATCGGGTGCTACAATTCGCTCAATCTCCATGGCTTTGCGATTATATTGAACTAAATTCACAATTTAGAACGCGTGCAAAAAACGATTTCGAAAAAAATTTGTATAAACTAATGAACAATGTGGTATTCGATAAGACCATGGAGAATGTGCGCAATCACGTTGAAAAAATTAATATTATAACAAAATGGGACGGATGGTACGGCGCGGAGGCAATGATCGCGAAACCGAATTTTTACAGCCGCAGCGTCTTTGCGGAAAATTTGATCGCCGTCGAAATGCGCAAACTCGAGATGAAGTTCGACAAGCTAATTTACGTGAGTATGTGCGTACTCGATATATCGAAAGTCTACTTGTACAAATTTCATCACGAGTCCATGTCATCGATGTATCGCGACAAATGTAAAATCATGACCGACACGGACAGTCTCATTTACCATATAGAATGCGACGATGTTTACGAGAATATGAAATGCGATATTGCTAAATTCGACACGAGCGATTATCCAGCAGACAACGTATGTGCCTCTCGCGAACAAAAAAGGCTCGGCCTAATAAAGGATGAAAATAACGGTGCGATAATGACCGAATTTGGACTTAGAGAAGATACGCGATGAGAATGGACGGCAAGGACACTAAAAAGGCAAAAGATGTAAAGAATAACATCGTAGTGAATGATAATGTTCGATGATTATGCGGTGTTTGAATGAAGAGATCGAAATGATTCGTCGTCAATCGTGTATACGATCTAAATTACACGAGATGTACACGATATTCGAATTGAAAATCGTTCTGAATCCATACGACGACAAACGATATGTTATATCAGACTCGACGGAGACATTATCGTGAGGGCATTGGCGGATAACTTTGTAATATACAAGTATTATTATTATGTTTTATGTAATAACATTTATTATGTATTACAATTATTGTACTTTCATATAATACATATCGTATGTTTTTAATATTTATATAAGTATTATATACTATTAGTATTTTAATTTTACATTTTATGTATCCCATATTTTTATCATTTATGCGTATTACTATTATGTATTACTATTATTTTAATTTACACTTTATGTATGTTTTTTACATTTATACAAGTATTATTATTTTGCATTACTACCTGTGTATATATTCTGCTTCATACATAAGTTGTTACAAATAATTATATATATTGTATACTCCAAAAACAAAGATGATAAATGGGAAGTAATAAAAAATATACGTTTATATATATATATATATATATATATATATATATATTTTTATTTATTTATTTATTTATTTATATATAGAAAAAAAATACACGAATCAAAATTTTATCAAATGACATTATTTTTGTGTATCCATGAATTGTGCAATTCATCGAATCTCAGTCACTTGTCGTACACCTTATTTCTTTTCTGGCATATTTTCTCCACGAGATACATGTTCGGATGAGTAGCGCGATGCAACTCGTGCTCGTAGAACGTTCCAGCGACGGATTTTCCGCGATAGTCCTCGAGATAGGTTATGGGATTGGTACGCTGCACCTTAACGATTGTAAACACCTCAGTGGTCCAATTTGGCGCGTAATCCTTCTCAAAAATCATCTTGCTCACGCGTACCGAATCGCCCTTTAAATTTTGCGGACCAGCAATCTTTATCGCGCTATATACTGTGTCCAAGAGTCTTTCAGCGATCGCGGGAATTACGTCGGCGGATTGTATGCCGATGGTGCGATGCTTGTGCGCGTTATAATCTAACACGAGACGCAGCAGTTCGTCGATCCACTTGTAATTGTTGAGTGTAAACATCTTCCACATGTCGTTTTTGAGCGTGCGATTGAACCACTCGACTACTCTGACGCTTTTAACGTGGAATGATTAACGTCGTGTTTTTTCAAGATTTTCTGCATATCGGCGTAAAACTCCTTCTCCATATCCGTTTGTAAATTTTTCATCTTCCACTCGCTCGAATTATCTCTCTAGCAATAGCGTCAGCCGTTTCGCTTCCACTGTTGCTCTTGAGTACTTGCGGTACCATGAGTACTTGCTCAACCATCGATGATGGTGAATATGTAGTGATGGCCTCTGTTGAAGCTCGAGTACGGACGCATCTCAACGATATTAGCCTGCCACAAATCGTCATATTCTCGAACTGTGACGCGCCTTCGCGGAAAATTTTTTCTCGTCGGAGCGTGCAATTCCTCGATGAATCGACGTCTTTCAGAACTAATTTTTCTCTTTTCGCTGGATCTCTTTCGCTTTCTCTCTCTCCTCCTCTTCCTCCTCTTTTCTCTCACGCTTGGAGGCAGACGCTGCGTCATCGTCGCGCGACTGTTTTTTATCGCACACACGGGGTTGTTAACAATTTGCCGCAAAGATTGATAATAAGCTTGATAATAGGCTTAAAATGTCTGTTCAATGCCATGTCCTTCTCGATTCTACCAATCCTCAGAGCGCGATATTTCTTGCAGATCGATTCACTCGTCTTCTCGATCTCCCTCGCGATTTTTTCACGCTCGCGCACATCAGCCATGTTCGTCTCTGCCAAAATATCGATTAGTCACGTTATAGTATCACGAATTCGTTAAATCTCTACATCTCCCGTCTTTAAGTGCACTGTCTTTGTCTATCACTAAAAAACCATATTTTTTTGCCAACAGTCGCGACACAACAAACAAAATTCATCGTACGACATGTCGGTATTCACGTAATCGTAAACGTGTTTCAAGTTGGTACAACCTGTTTGAACAGGCTCAGCAAGTTCGCGTTGTCGCGTATCAGATGTTTAGGTACTCTCGCGTACGTTTGACAGAGATAGAAGCAGTCATTCGCATGGCGGCCTATCGAAAAGTATTCTCTCGCATTCTACTTGTCACATCCTATTTGTCGCATGCCACGTCATCAAAGATAAAAATAGAATTTTGGCGTGCCTCGCTCGGTGGAACGATCGCTGTTATTGGAGAACATAAAGCCGATTTCGTCAGTAGACGTAAATAAATTTTCGAGTAATAATAAATCGATACTTTGGCTATTGCAGCGATTTCGAGTAGACGTTCACCTTCTCGAATCGTACGCCATTTGGACTCTCGAGCAAACTTATGAAAACGTTGATTTTATCACAATTCGACGGGCCACAAATGATCACGTGTATAGCACTCGACAGTTTTCGCCGTGCTTGCGCTTCTCCGCGCTGTCTTCCATCATTCGTGATTTCACGTCACAGTTTGTGACGTGTATTGTTAGCAGTTGCAGCATGAATTTCATATTCACACTAAAGGCTATACGCTCTCGAATAACTATTTAAAGGCACGAATCCGCGAATCGCGCAGTAGCAAAATATAGTATCTCGCGCTATATCATCCTTCCCATATTCGAGACTTGAGCGCCGAGCAGTTGCAATATATACCGAAGATCGTACTCTTATGCGATGACTACATTGAATATTACGTCTGGGACAAGCTCCATGTGAAAGTAGATTCGGAAGTTCGAACCTATCGTCGCTGCGACGAGCACTATAATCAGTCGTGGCAGTGGACATCGGGTTGAATAAATTATATTATTCATATTATTTGCTTGAAAAAGTTGAAGAATCGTTGGATCAAGTGTATTGAGCTGAAAGGAGACTATGTTGAGAAATAAAAATTAATCGAATCAAAAAAAATATGTTTTATTATATTTTTCTAAAAACTTATTAACTTGCCCTCGTACTAACTTCGCAAGACCTGAAATTTTCTTCAGTTTCCTCTAATCTTAATTCTCACTGAATCAGTGCTACCTTGTAACATAATAGGCAACCTATCATGAATTGGCGTTTCTTTGCGAATCTCTATCTCTTTCAGAAACGGGAATAGAAGTCTTTCGTGTCAAGTGTCTTATTTTCGTAAAACACTACATTTCTACTTTTAAATACTTTTTGAGTACTTTCGTACAGCCTGTAGTCTTCTGTAGTTTCTAATATTCAAGAAAAATATACAATTTTGCCTTTTCGTCCCGTTTTCTTTTTTCTTCGTTGCTCCTTTGGAATATGTGCAAAAACCCTGCAACCAAAAACTTTTAAATGAGATAAAACAGGTTTTTTTCCCGACCAAATTTCATAAGGAGTTTTATATCGCAAACTTTTTGCTAAGGATCGATTTATTAAGTAAACGGCCGTCGCGCACGCCTCAGTCCAAAATTTCTTAGGGAGATCGGCAAACAACGTCCCGAACTATCGTTCGATTGTAACGCTCCGCTAGTCTATTTTGTTGGAGCGTACAAGAAACTGTCAATTGATGCTGCATACCTTCTTTTTGAAGAAAACATTTAAATTCTTGACTAATAAATTCTCGCTCGTTATCTGTTACGCAACGCTTTAACGCGAAGATCCATTTGATTTTCTACATAAGCTTTGTATATCTTGAATACATCTAAGGCTTCATTTTTATTCTTCAGAAATATATACTTAAATGTCTTCAGTAATCATCTATAATCATATAAAGAGTATGAAGTTTTGAACCTCCAATCAATGTTCCATCGGTTCACACACAGATATTGGCGTGTATCAGCTCTACAATCTAGTCCTCAGCTCCTTTCTTGTTTTCGGAAACGCTTGATGTGCTTGCTTACCTCGAACACAAATTTCGCATTTGTGGCCTATCTGGATCATTGAAATCTAGACCTATTGCATGCTCGTCACAAAGCAATTTCATGCTGCCTATTAAGAGATATATCCAAGTCTTTTATGCCATATTGAAAACTCTCGATGTTAATCTCGCATTTGAACGCAGTGTCAACTGTTTGCACCAATTTATAAATATTATTGACCGATTTAGCTATTGCGTCATTGTTTTTATTGAATACTTCACAAACATGTTTATTAAATTTGACGTTAAAGCCTCTTTCAGTTATCTTGTCGATTAATGCTCAAATTCGGAACATAAACTACGTCTTTTATGATAATATTACTGATTTTACCATACGTTAATACCGACACTGTCACTTCACCTTTACCTTTGGTTCGCAATTTAGTATTGTCTGTTACCGCAATTTCTATTTCATCGAATTTGACAAAAGAATTGAAAAATTTCTTATACGGCGTCATATATACAGAGGAATCTAAAATCCAACCTCCATTTTTAATTTCTTTACTAAGAAATGCTACCTTAGTGTCATTGCTCTCGATCTTCTTCTTATCTCGCTTTCGTTTCGATTGCTTTTTTTCTTTGTCTTCTTTTCTTCTTTCGCTGCACTCGTTCGCCATGTGTCCGAAACGATCCTTTGAAACGTGTCGCAATTTCCCGCACGTGACCATCCATTTCTGTTTCGATCTGAAATTTTTTGCATCTTTCGCATATCGCTTTGTGTAATTGAATTATTGTCGCTCGAACATTTTGGTCTATCGAAATTACTCGACTCTTACAGCAGTTTGATTTTAACAGATTTAACAGTCGGCAATCGCCATGCCAGAATTCTTAAGCGCCATGATCATTGGCTGAAAATGCTTCGGAAGGCCGGCCAATAGTACCGTCCCGAGCCATTCTTGATTGATTTCAAATCTTGTATTTATGAGCTGACGCGGCAGACATTATTTCATTGACATATTTCTCCATAGATTTACAGCCTTCCAGTTTTGTCGTAGTTATTTTACGCAGCAGTCCGACTTTTTGCGGGTAAGGCCGTTGTCTTCGAATGCCAACGTTAGATTGCCTCACGCGTCCTTTGCCGTTGCTCATGCATTTGCCACATACAGGGATTCTTCGACGCTTAATATGATTTTTACTTTTGCTCTTGCGATTTTGTTCGCATCAGTCTCCGTACTAAGCACAGTCGTCCATAGTCCTTCCATAGTGAACAAATTTCAATTGCTACTTTCCAAGTTGTGTAATTTTCTCTTCCACGCAATTTTGCAACGGAGAGGAAATGACTGCTGTTGTTCTCGGCCATTATAATCTATCACATTTTCAGCAACCACAATAACTTTGCGTTAATTCACTAATAAAGGGTTCCTGGGCTTATAACTCAATATTATTTAAAATATTAAACATATTATTGTCTTGAAAGCATGCCTTTAGTAATTTCTATTCTAATGCACAATAAGGAGACACGAAGACTCTTTATTTGTAATCGTGACAAGAAGACAAGACGAAGGGAAAAAATGAATTGCGAAAAAGTACATGCGCGCTGCATCCGGAATTCAACACCTGAAATATTGAAATCTCTTATCCCCTAAAGCGGAGAGCACAGATTCTTGCATAACACGTAATGCATAAGAAATTAAATCAATTAAAGTCCTTTGTTTCCTTCTTTTCCACGAAATAAAGAACTATGATTGCTTGAATTTCTTATGTGTTATACGTTATGTAAGAGTCTGTGCTCCCCGCTTAACTCCATCTAGCTTGATATGCTTGTAGGTCATAAACATTCCAACATTCCAAAACATTACACACACACATGGAATATTAATATTCCAAATTATATAAAACAATAAATTTAGAGACAAGATGATTGTATATTTTACTATCGATTAATTAGAAATATTAACGTTTTTTACTTACTAAAGAATACGTACATAATGATATGAATACTATAAAAAGGGATGAAAAACAAATATATTGTCAGTATAACACAATTATAAAGTCAAAAATTTTAATTTTCATGTCTTTTATATGAGAAATATAATATTAATGACAAAATATTCAAAAAAAATCAAAGCAAATGAGAATTAGCGTGATAGTTAATACGCAATCTTAAATCTTTATTCCAGAAAATAGAATCTTTATTTTAAAAAATAGTACGTACTAAAAAATGATTATCCGATTGATTTCATTTTTAATACTATTAACGTACGTTTAAAAATTTTCATTCATAAAGATACGATACAACAAAAAAAAATCAAGTGAAGAAATCAAGATTGTACTTTTTGGTTTGTATTATCTTATATTTAAAAAATTTCAGACGAATTCAAAAGAATTAGTGAAACCTTTAACTAAATTAATTTTTACTAACTTAAATAAATTAAATAAATAAATTAAATTTGATCAAGGAACATAAAAACATTTTCCCAAGAGAAAAGACAAAAAATATTGTGTATAAAATCTCATGTAAATCCTGCAATGCCTCTTATGTTTGACAGACAGGAAGAAAATTTAAAACTAGATTGGCTGAGCATCGTAATCATATTAACCGGAATAATAACAACTAATTGATGATCAGAATATCGGATTGAATTTGAATATGACTTCGATTGGAAGAATGTTGCGATTAGATGAAGAGCATTTTCTTAATAAACATTTAATATCTGAATGCTTTCATATATTCGTGCAACAAAATACTCAATTTACGCTCAGATACAGAAAATGTACATCAAACTTGTATACAATTATTGAAAGACATTAAATAAATACAATTTGTCGGTTTATACAAATTATTGTTTATGTATTCTTTTTTCTTTTTATTTTCCTTGTTGACCTGATATATCTTACTTATTATATTAAATGTATTAGTCATGTTTCATTCGAGCTGCGATCAACATGCGGTTTTTAACTTGATACTCTTTAGTGATAATAAATTTTAATTGGATTTGATTTAATGTCGAGACGAATTTCTTCTATGTCTTGGGGTGAGTTATCAGTTTTTTAATATTAATTTGTAACTTGTTGAATAGAATGGTTTGGAAATATTTATAATTTAATGTTTCGAATAGATTACAACATCAAATTTGTTAATCTGATGGTGATTTTTTTCTTGGACATGAAGAGATTGATATTTTGAAATTTTATTGCTGAGGATGGTTCCAAAATAAACTGAAACATACTATTTTTTTGGAATAAAGATTTTATTTTCTGGAATAAAGATTTAAGATTGTATTAACTCACGCTGACTCTCATTCGTCCTTTTTTTGGATTTTTTGTTATTGAACTTAACAATCCGTAAGAAGATTACATTATTATTATTAAATTAACGATCACTAATTGCATACTTCTAATGTTAAATTAAAAAATTATTCTATAAACTCTTGCATTAATATTTATTTTTTAAGTTAAATAATACTGAGGAATTATCTAAAACGTATTTTCGATTATGATTTATTTTCATCAGACAATATACATTAATAAATTTGCTTGATAAATGTATGATAAAATAAAACTACGATCTCACATAGAGATGCAATTTTTATTTGTTAGAGACTATATTTATCAATTTGCACGGATATTTTATCAGAAGCACGTATCGTAGTTTCATTTTATTTCTAATTAATATGCTAAACTTTATCAGTAACTGATGCTTGAAAATAGTTACGCTTTAAGCGAATACATAGCTCCACGAATACGATTATAATCTGGTAAATTTTCAATAGGACCAACTGCCGCGATCACTGGACAGTGATCGAAAATGTATTTCATGCCAACATTTTGAATAGTTTCAGCAGTTACGCTCTAAAATATAAATTATGTATATAATCACATGTTAAAATATATCTTATAAACATCTTCATAAAAAGATTTTGTTATAAACCACATTTACTCTTTTTGTACTAAATATTTATACTATGATACATTTTGATCTACAATAAAAATTACATACATCTATCCTCATTTCGAGTTCATGGAGTGGAATACGGCGATTATAACAAAGCATCTGTCGGCCGATGTCTTCACAAATGGCAGTAGTTCCATCCAACTGTAAGAACATGTTTGTTTTCAAAATATTCTTTGCACGTGTAACATCTTTTTCAGTAACTGCCGTGCACAAATTCATCCATTCTTGTTGAATACACAATAACATATCTTCACATTTCATGATATCACAAACGAAATATATACCCCAAAGTCCTGTATCCTGCAAAATAAAAAGATAATGCATTCATTGATCTGATACGCAATTAATTGTTATAATGTTTTATAATTGAATTTGAAAATGTAATATTTAGGCTTGATTTTTCATTTGCTAGTTATAATTAAACTTTATAATTAAACTTAACCTTATAATTAAACAATCTGATGTTTTATCCAATGAACTTCAACTTGGCTGCATTTGAAAATATCCGAGTGCCTCCGTATATCGTTTTATCTTTGTTCACTTCAATGTTAAGGATAAGAGATATACAGAGGTATTTAGGTGATGTTTCCGAATGCATGTTTCCTATAATGTCAAGTTCATTGGATGAAACATCAGTAGTTCTATTCTGTAACTTTTTAACGACAATTTTATTTGGGATGTTGTTGATAAGTATTTTACATGATGAAAAAAACTGTGCAACAACAGTATAAAGAATGACGTTCGGAAATGTCATTCGGGTGACTCCAATGCTTCGGATTCATCATCTGTTCAATTTAATGTTAAACAAGGACAGATAATAAATTCGAGGCATCAAAGGTATCCGATGTTTCCATACTCAATCATATTGTTGACTATACAAAGATGCCGAATTGTCGTTAAAAGGAATAGGTCTATATAGGTTATTTAATCATAAATTAACCAGCAAATGAAAAATCGAACCTTATTTAACACATACTTTGTAACATGTGTTAAAACTTTGATAACTGTGGCACAAGCCTTGTTCTGCACAAGCTTTAGCTAAATTGCTTGCATTATTTACGCCTCCTCCTTGACTACGATCCCATCCTCCTATAAGAGTGTTCGCGACCATAAGAGGAATGTTGTCTGCCTCAGCCCATCCAGCACCTAAATCATGCATTCATTGTTCTATAGCATGTTACAATTTATCTGCAATATTAATTAGTACAATACTAATACCTTCAACTGCGATTGCAATATGGGCGAGAGGAATCGAATCATCACGAACTCTTATGTCAGAACCAGTATAGCGACAAGCTTTAATATAATCTGGTATAACATCATATTCCGGTCCTGTCATTTTGCCGAAATACTTATCGGCAAGTTCGATTAATTGATTGTGATCTACACCGCCAGCGCCAGCCAATACAAATCTAAAAAAAAATTGTTTGATTGAATTTGACTTGTCTAATTACTATAAATATTAAATATAAATATTACTTCTGAGTAGTTACTTCAGCTATATTGAATTATGACGTCATAAACGAGAAATGACATTGATTTTTCTTGCACACCATTTGTAAGTAAAGAGAATTTGGATGAAACGAATGATGAGATCGCTTTAAAACACTTGTAAAGATAGACGAAGATTCTTCTTATCTCTCCTGATAGTCAATAAAATGTCGAAAAAGGCTTATGAAGTGAAAATAGGCTACGCATGCCTATTAAAGACGTTCTCGACAAAATCCATTTTCTTTAGATTTTTCTGAAACTTAGAATAAGCTTGTTTTATCCTGAACATATGTGTTTAAAAACTCAATATCCAGAGCAGGATTAAAAATCGAAATATTCCACTTAAAAAAAAAAGTTGAAGCGTTAAAATATATATACATGTACATGTATTATATATACATTTTATACATGTATAATACATATACATATATACACGCGCGCGCGTGCGTATGTGTGTGTGTGTGTGTGTGTGTGTGTGTGTGTGTGTGTATATAGGATCCCTATCTAAAGCTTATTCGAAAGTGGTTTTTTTCTTCATTGTAAAAAATAAAGTTTTTCTTAACAATTTTTTGAAATAATGAGACATAAAACTTGATATCACAAGGAATAATATTAAATTTATTTGAATATGGTTTCCGGTATTCGTTTTTAAGAAACCATTCAGCAAAGTAAATAGTAAAATAAGTAAAATCGCTATTTTTTCGACCGGCGGCAGTAGCGAAGACGGAAGGCATTTTATATTGTATAAAAAAATTTGTATAAACATATTAATACTTATGGAACATGTTATTCTATATAAAAGTGAAATAAATTTTTATAAAAATTTTCATAATGGTGAGCACTAATGTGCTCATTAGGTTGAGCACAACTGCAGTCGGAAAACGTCCTTAAGTAAAAATTAGTAAACGCACTTTATATGCTTTTTATGACTATTTACTGTCCAGGGAGATAAGGATAGTTTTCGTCCATTTTTACAAGAATTTTAAAGCGATCTCATCATTTCATTTTATCCAAATTCTCTTTATTTACAAATGGCATGCAAGAAAAATCAACGTGTCACTTATGACACATTTCTCGCTTATCACGATTCAATATGACTGGAGTGAGTACTCAGGAGCCTTACTAAACTACATAAATCAATCGAAAATTACCTAGACGGTCCATAATGAGTTTTCACGTACTTAACAAGATCATCTCGTGAAATGTTTTTGATATTTTTAGAAGGCCCCAGTATTGTTCGTCCTAAGGCTGTACCTTGATACGCAGCGGCATGCAAATGATCAAATACAACTTCTTGTAAATTTGTTTCAACTTCTTGCATTTCGCGCAAGATAACACCACGTTCCCTTTCAATTTCATTTTCACCTAACTTCGAATTTTGTATAATATCACTGAGAATCTCAATAGCTTTTGGTACATCCTGTGATAAGCATTTTGCATAAAATACTGTTTGTTCTCGACTTGTGTAAGCATTCAAATGTGCTCCCATATTCTCTATTTCTAATTCCAAATCAGTTTGAGATCGTTTAGCAGTACCCTGTCAACAAAAGATTTTAGTATCAATAGAAACATGATAAATAATTGATCTTTCATCTTCAATGAAAAAGCTAAATGTAAAAATTATATAGTTATTATACAGCTTTGGTCATAAGTATAAGTATTATAAAATTTTTTTTTTTAAAACAACAATAAAAGTAAATAATATAAATGATAAATATAAAATATATATTAACAATCTTGTATTAAAAATCTTACTTAGGCCGCATGTGAGAACACAATCAATACTAGAAATTAAATGCCTATACTAATGATTGAAACTGGATCTTTAATGCTTAAATCAGAGCTAGGCTTTAGTTGCATATTTTATCCGATTTTTAGCTTGGTTCCTGTTCACTTCACCAACCGTGCGTAGTCTAAATGTCGATCAGTATTTAGGTTGCGCAAGAACCAAACTGAAAATCGGATGCAACTAAATCCCAGCTCTGATTTAAATACATAATTCAATGCGAATTATATATGTACTGTACATGCATATATACATTCGTAGTCATTCGAATTGCGTGCCGAATTGGTTTTACGGCTAATAAATGCAATTAAATTGTAATAACGAATCACGAATTAAATTAAATCGACAAGCAATTTTTATAATAATTTTATAATAATTAATTTAATTTGATTCAATCAGGCATCATATTAGAAAAATGTTAATATGCTGAAAAACTGTAAATAAAGAGTGATCTCAAAAAGAGGTTTTATTTGCCCATTTTGAGCAAACCCTCAATTTTTGTATTTAACTGTATGTCAAATGATACCCAACAATGAAACATTAATTACAAAGAAGTTTTAGGTCAAGGTGACAATTATCATAACTAAAGGAGGTGTCATGTGTGTATTGGTATATTACGACTATGCGAAATTCTTTTTTTAGGCATTCAAGGCATCGTTTACGCAAGACTCTGCACTTGCAGAAGTGCGTCCGCCACAGTGGGCTATATACATACTCGAGCGAGCCTTTCCTATGCTAATGCTAATGCTAATGCTAATGGAGAGGGGTGGCTGTACGAGAGTGACAGCCATGCATGATGGATATGTCTGTTTTACTTTAGTAATAGTACGTGAAGAAAGTGAGACAAACATACTTATCACGCACAGAGTTCACTGATTTACCACACGAAGTGAGTGTTCTTCTTAAAAACTTCATAAAATATCAGACTTCGCAGATCTATAATGATAATTCGATAACGGACTTCGATTCCACCTCCCCTCCCAGTTCTGAAAACAATTGTCATCTCAATTTGAAACTTCTCTGTGATTAATGTCTCATTATAAAGTACCATTGACGTAGAATCGAGGGCCCAAAAAACGGGCGATTTTTGAAGTCACTCTTTATTGTAAAAAGTATTATCTTGGCCGAGAATCGAATCCAGATCTCTTGTATTCCGTACGAGTATCCTAGTCTTTAAGCGTGGTCTACAATAAGTTGCAAACACTTCGTCGCCAGTTGCAATGCTTAGCAACAGTCAATCAGAAGCATCAATAGTAATTAGTGATACTTCTGATTGGCCATCGTGAAGCATTGCGACTGGCAACGATGCATTAGCAACTTATTGTAGACCATGCTTAAGACTACCGGCGCATTAAATATATATTAAAACTAACTGTTATACAAATATTTTGAAAACTAATTGTTATACAAATATTTTTCAATAAAACTTTTTAAATTTATTTTTGTTAAATGTAAAACTTTTACATCAATTTGTTGCCTTACACTCTTGGTCCAGATTGTACAGTCATTAGTCATATATCACAGTTTTATCATTCAAAATTCATTCTAGTTTTATAGACAAAATCACAGGCAAACCATTATATGTACAGAACTCTAAAAATTTATACTAAAAGCCACAACTGAAAATATTATTTATTAGTGACATTAATTAGTTTACCTTGAAAGCCATGTGCTCCATGAAATGAGCAACACCATTGTTGTCATCTGTCTCATATCGACTGCCAGAATCTATCCAAAGACCAACAGTGGCTGTTGCAGCTCCACTATCTTCACTGGCAACTCTCATTCCGCTATCCAAAGTCGTAACTCTCGTAGCTGGTTGATTGATAAGTGTTTCTTTCAAAGAAGCAGCAGTTGACTGCCATTGTTTTGATATCTAGAGAAATATCATTAAACAAGTTTAAATAATGTATACCTTTCATTAAATATGTTTCATTAAATATATAAATTATCCAGTTCAGTTTACTATATTTATTTATAAAAATCCTTTATTAAATAATACACTTAAATTTTTTTATATTTATTATATTTATTTTGACGAAATATCTAAATATCAAACATTTGCTAAACAACATTTAATATAATATAAACATTTAATATAATATAAGGCAAAAATTTTTAATGCATCAATCACATGCACAAAACTACTGCTACTTTTATAGAGCAAAATTGCATTTATATTAAAAAATTCGTCCATATTACATAAATCTCAAATTTCAATAAATACCATTTATCATATTTATGTTCTTAATTAATTAATAATAAGGTATATACATGTATATATATATATATATATATATATATATATATATATATATATATATAAATGTATTCATACATATATTAAATGTTCTTATATTTGGTCAAAACAAGATTTTAGTGCTTAAATATTTTTTGTGTAAACATATCTGACTCTGCTTATTGCACTTTAAAATCTTTTTCAGTCAAGAAACATCATCATAAGCAAAACCAGAGTAATATAATATAATTTTATTAAATTAACAAGAAATTTAATAATTTTTGATACTAACAAGAATTTCTTTATTTAATGTTAATAATTAATTTTATTCTCATCAGTCTAAACTCGTATCATATTGTTAAATGTTCTTTTTCATAAGAGACTCATTAAATTACATTTGTAAATAAATAAAACATAAACACAAGAGATCAATATTTGGCTATTCATTTCTACCAATGTAAATTAACTTTAATCTCGGTTTAATTTTTTTTTTCTTATTCTTAGGCTCAGTTTCACAACTCATTAAAATTAAATTCTTAACGAAGATTCAACTTATTCATTATTTAAAATTGGAAAATAAAGAATAAATTGAACCTCAGAATTAAGATGAATTGTGAAAGATCTTAGAACTAGAAAAAGATAAAAGCAAGTTAAACTAAGATTAAAGTCAATCTACATTGATAGAAATAGTATGTCTTCTAACAAGCGACACAAATGACACAGTGTGACAAAATGGATTATTATATCTTTGAAAGATGATATGATCAATGTGTAACACTATGTCGCTTATTAGAAGGCGCACATAAGGCTTGTTCTTTTTGGTTGAACTTTTGCATTAGTTCATTTTTCTTCCTTTTCTCTCCAGGAGGAAAGTAAAAGAAGAAAAATAAACTGCAAAAGTTCAGCTAAAAAGAAACAGGTCTACAGACATAAATAAGGTTATGTATTCGAGGATATGTATTCTAAATGCATTTCCAAATCAATTTTTTTATTGAATTTCATAATAAAATAATATAAACTAGTATTGTTTCTGAATATTATACGTGTTAAAATCTTTATTTTTTTTCTTATTACGTAAGGGGAAAATATAAAAGAGACAAATCTTCAATTTAACTCAAACACAATTATAAATAAATCGATTAGGAAAATCATTATCACAATGCAATGACTGTACGTCACGTTTTACCTTTACAAGGCTGGTTTTATTGGAATATGTGCGAAGAACGCTCCTAATCTTTAGCAGACGAGTAGCCATTTTTCCAATTTATTTGGCTGCGTTCAGCAGACTTACAGTTGAGCGCATTGCTATTGATATATTCTTCTAGATCTAAAATTCTGATTGGATGATCTAAAAGAATACATCAATAACAGCGAGCGATCACTCAACTATGAGTCCGCTGGAGTGCGTTCCAAAATTTGATTCTGTTAACTCCGAGTATCTTTTATCTTTATTCAACATTCAATGACCAAGGGTATGGTCAACGCGATGTTGCAAACGCTTTGAAGAGTTTTTTAATTGGTCAGTTTGTAAAATTTTTTCTTCTAATTGGTCCATCAAACGCTTCAAAGCATTTGTAGTAAGATTTTGACTACAGCCCAGGTTACACAATTTTCATAAAAAAAGAGGGAGTAATATTGGTTGCAACAAAAAACCTTTGAGATATCATAGTTTTATTTTTTCGGATTCGTAATATTTATAAGTAGTAATCCGTTAGTTTGCGTCGATCGTGACTATGAATTATTTATGAACGGCTATCATTACGGAGGTTTTGTATTTTGACATTATGTGTATCAAGAAGTTAATAACATCTTCGAGATTATTTAGATAAGTTTCATTAAGTATTTTCATTTTTTAAAACCTTTATTTTTACTATTTCATAAAAAATCAATACTTTGTGTTATATATTTTATTTTTAGTTATTGGTTTTCGGTCTAACATTATCAACGATGTTAAATTGTGCATAGAAAAGAAGAGATTAAAAAGAAAAGAAAATTAAAGGAAAAGAGACAGAAAAAAAAAGAAAGGAAAAGGAAAAGAGATGTAGAAGGAAGCATAATCTAAATCTGAATCAGTGGATAATCACTAATAGCAATCCTAAACTATTGGCAATGGCAATCAATTTGTCTCATACAATTGTATTT
Organism: Atta cephalotes; assembly: GCF_000143395.1. Taxonomy (NCBI): domain Eukaryota; kingdom Metazoa; phylum Arthropoda; class Insecta; order Hymenoptera; family Formicidae; genus Atta; species Atta cephalotes. Next base: position 1,300,699 of record NW_012130124.1, on the reverse strand, counting down.
TAGATTTCAGTAGAGCATATAAAAGAATATAATTTATAAACAAATATTAAAATATTTATTAATTAATCTTTTTTTTTTCGATAAGTTTTGATAATGTAGAATTCATGTAGAATTAACAACATATCTATCTCACAAAGTATCGATTTTTTATGAAATAATAAGAATAAAGGTTTTGTTTCTCTATGGTAATATACATAGAATGGCATCCATGCTACCACCATATGTTTGTCGCGTCGCACTTCACCCAATACACACACGCTCCAATACATCGGAATCAATATGGCGACTAGATGTTCGCGTCGCATTAGAGCATATTCCATGGATTAATTAAAAGCAAGCTTCATTTGCCTTACCTCAAAAAGTGATACTTTTGAGGCATGCGTAATGGTTGAAAACGTTCTGTATTAACAAAATATTTCAGATTCATTTTGTATAAAAACGCATTTAATAAATGCGTTTCTGATATAAATATAAAAATGTAATATAACAATATAGTATAATATTAATAAAATAAAATAATAAAATAAAATAAATAAAATAAAATAAATAAAATAAAATAAATAAAATAATATTAATACAATAAAATAAAATATAATATAAAAATATTAGGTGTACAACTTTGCTTTCGCCGTTTTTTTTCCGAAATTCGAGGCTTTATTGTAAAAAACTGGTTATACATTTATGATTCAAAGTATTGTCCATCACTGGCCACTACTTTCTCCTATCTTTCGGGTAGCGTACGAATCCCGCGTCGAAAAAATTGGTCATCTTTTGAGGCTATCCACGAATCGATCCAATTTTTTACTTCTTCATAAGACCGGAAGTGCTGGTCAGTCAGGCCGTGTGCCATTGATCGAAACAAGTGATAGTCAGAGGGAGCAACATCTGGAGAATACGGCGGGTGGGGTAGGTCTTCCCATTTCAACGTTTCCAAGTATGTTTGACCATTTTCGCAACATGGGGTCGAGCATTGTCATGCTGCAAAATCACTTTATCGTGTCTCTTGTTGTATTGCGGCCGTTTGTCTTTCAATGCTCTGCTCAAACGCATCAATTGCATTCGATACCGATCGCCTGTGATTGTTTCAGTCGGTTTTAACAGTTCATAATACACTACGCCGAGCTGGTCCCACCAAATACAGAGCATGACCTTGGACGTCAAAATCACCGTTCTTGAAGCGTTGAAACTCACGACACGTTCTTTCACTAATAGCGGCCTCACCATAAGTATTTGAGAGCATTCGATGAGCCTCAGCCACAGATTTCTTCATATTGAAGCAAAAAATTAAAACCTCCCGCAAATAACGAGAATTTGGCTCGTAAACTGACATTTTCAATCGAGAATAACTTTACGATGCAGACACAAATCGACTAATGTTTCTATGGGGTTATGTTGACAGATGCCCAAGTTTATTGTATGACGTCTATGATCTATTTATTTCGACCACCACTTACCGCTAAAGTCATCTATAGGAAAACGGCGGAAGCAAAGTTGTATACCTAATATTAAACAAGAAATTTATTTTCTACTTCTGCACGAGGATTGCACTAGAACTGAATTGAATTAGTATGTACAATCCAGAACTAACAAGTGTAAGCATACAAGCAAGAAATAAAAAACGTTTTAATGCAAAATAAAAGTGGCATCTCATATCGTTTACATGGAAATATTAGATTCGTATGATGAAAATGAATGCAATTCCATTAAAAAAATTCTTAATTAAAGATAATAATGACACAAAATGTTTTTATATGTAGGCTTGCTATTATTTATATATATTTATATATTTATATATATTTATCATTTTATTACTCATAAATTCGCATAATTATTTAGAAGACGCCCATCATCTTCAATTTTAATAAAATTATACTTATTTGTCGCTTTTTTGCATGAAACGAAAAAAATCTGGCAGTAAAATGTCATACCTAATCTGGCAAACCGAAATATTAAGCATTAAATTTGAACATGTAACAGAAGGAAAGGATAGGATTTTACAATATATATTTTCGTATATTTGATCTAAATTGTGTTCTGCAATCCTATCTTGTGATGACACTGTAGGAAGTCAGATTGTTAGGAAAGACGATTGGATAATCGGGAATAATCAGAGACTTAGTGATTTTACGAAAGCAGTCTTTGATTTTGAATATTCAATAACAATGTGATTTTTTATTTGCAAATTCATCACTTACAGATACTTTGAGAAATGGAGAGCAAGTCGTTCCAGCGCGAACGCAATATCGATGCGGCGATTAAACGGATATCTTCCTGCTGTAGAAAATCGTAGTACGATTCTACCGAAATGTGTTACCCGTTGCTCTGCTATTCCAGATCTGATTTTGCTCCATTGCTCCGATCCGCTTGCTCTCAAGCGACTTATTATATAATTATCGTACGATAAATGCGCACGCAGGATCGATATATCAATCGATTTGTAAACAACGACGATCGTTCTCGCTTTCTGATGGATCGTACAATACTTATTTCTTACACATTGTTAGAAAATCTGTCACACCGACTTAATGCAGCACTATGTACACGTATTTACACTGTTTTATTTATATTTATTTAGAATCTGTTATATTTATTTAGAATCATTTTTTTACCTCCGATTTAATGAAAATAGACTCATTCGATGCATTTATTCAAAACGAAAGCCTGGTCTGTTCTTGCTATGTGCGAAAAATTGTAAACCCCTAAACGATAGGAGTTTTGACGAAAATAAAAAACTTTATAAAGCGTTGACAACCGTTCAATAATGATTTTTTGAGAATTTTTATGCTTTCAAACTTTATAAGAACGCTTACAGAACACACATTGGATTTAAACACTTTCAGAATGCTTATAAAATATACAATACTTATACAGTATATATCATTTCATGAAAGTTCTGTAATGTTAAAGCAACGCTTTTCAGAGACGCTCAGTAAATGCTAATGCACCTTCGTGCAGAAAGTTCAGACTTTCCAAACATTTATCAAATGCTTTTCTCAATATAAGCATTTTCTTTCCATTCAGCAAACATTGTTCCAACGTGGCGAATTATTGAATCGCAGTAAATGTTTTGTAAGGCGTTACGCAAACGGCTTAAAGACACCTAAAAACGTTTTTCTCAATTCCGTAACATTTTAATTTCAAGTATTTTTCCTCCGTTTAGCAAACATTTTTCTGATGTGGCAATCCATGTTGCACATAGTGCAACATTGTTATTATAAAAACGCTGAAAAAACGCATTTTTAACGTTTTGCAAGTGCTGCTGTGATACTTGGGAAATAATAAGGCGTTCATAACAGTTTAGAAACGCTCAAAAGACACTTTCATGAAAGAGAAAGTTTATGAATAGTTGTTAATGTTGTAGATAACTCTTTAATGCTATATATTCACAGTTTGAACATGTGTAGCTGTATATATTACCCATTACCTTCAATTTTAATAAAATTATACTCATTTTTCGCTTTTTTGCATGAAACGAAAAAAATCTGGTAGTAAAATGTCATGTCTAGTCCGGCAAACCGAGATATTAAGCGTTAAAGTTGATGACATTTGTAATAGAATCGCAGTGTGGATTTAACTAATAATATCTTTTTTTAATTTGTAGGAAGCCTCTTCCTAATTTTTACTCACATGGCAGATCAGTAAAGAAAAAAAGATATTTCTAATTGTTTCAAAGTAAATGATGATTTTATTTATAAAATAAAAATACAAATTGAAAATATTAAATAGCTTAAAAATTATTACTTGAAGAAAGAAATTTTTGGATTCAAGGTAATTCGTTTAAAAGCTTAACTCAAGACTAAGACTAAATTAGTTATAAGATTGTAGCAGTTATAATGTTAATACTGTTTAATTTTTAATTCCTAATTTTCATTGGTATTTGCATTTAACCTTATATAAATCATTTATGAATTACTTACTTATAAGATAATAACAATATATAAATTTATTGAAATTTATCTATTTATGAAGAAGTGAATAATATCGAAAACTTTACATTATAATCCCATCATTTTACAACTTTTAAATTATCAATCTCGATGACAATCAAAAGGCAGTTCACACATGTAAGCTGTATTATTACATGGTAAATTCATTATAACACACGGCTGTTTGATGAGATGCACATTATTTGTCAATTCTTTTAATTTTATGGACATCAGAGTCACGTAATCATTTTGAACTAATATGGTAAACACTTGGAACATTTAATTATATGCACAAGAAGTACGACTTCTTTCAACGGTGACATGGCAATATATTTTATTTTTACAATTTTCCCATCTCTTAGGATGGGATAAGAATCATCAATCTTATCAACAAATTGAAAGGAGGTATATCTCATCTTATAATAACCTATTATATAATAATAAGTATAATAATCTATTAAAGAAGATTAAATCATTAGCAAAATTTCCAAAACGTACAAAGCAAAAATGCTCTTCTTCAGGCAAAATGGAAACATTTAGTCTGTCCCTTCCCTAAGAGAAGTGTTCCATCAGAACGCACAAGTATTTAAATTTTTTATTTAAAACCATTTCTGAGAAATCAATGGTGCAGATGATACAAGCTCCTCGCATAAGATAGGTAGTGAATTAAACATAAGAAACTTACGAGCAATCTATATAGTATAGTAACTTGAAATGAACTTTGATATAGTTGTAATAAGTGTTTATTTTGCTCTTCATAGCAAAATGCATTGTGTGTCCATAAGAAATGCATCATGGCATTCCTTCTTGCGATTAAATCTGTGGATTAGCAATAAGGATGCTACACGTGAATCCTTTATTAATTTTTGCAACTAACATTCTAATAATATGGACAGGAAAAAGTTTAATGGATTAGAAATATCGATATCATTATCACAATAAGAATAATGCATAAATTGTAATAAATTATTCTTTTTCCCTAAATACGCTTCACATTTTGAACAAAAGATGTTTTCCTTTTCATTCTCTATATGCTGAAAGTACTTGTACTTTATTTGTGGAATATCTTCTTTATTGTAAATGGAATTTATCATTCACAAAATGTCAAGCTTTCCATATTAAATTATATCTCACTTCTACAAGGCACATGAAAATAAGATCATTAACTGTAGTGGTCGCACAAAGACAATTTCTTATTTTTTGTTTCACTGTTGTGATCAACAGAATCTGAAATATCATTAGCCAAAAAGCCTTCCTCTGCTGTTGATTTTATATCAGATTCTATTTCTGTTGTTGATTCTATCAGAGTCTACTTTTGAAGCTCTTTCTGATGATGTGAAGTCTGTGATGATAAGTTCATAATAATTTCTCATTACTGTTAGATGGAATATCACATTTAGTTGATTCTGTCATATTAGTGATGACTTCATACATTTCATTATAATTACTCTAAAAAGAAAAATAAAATGCAAGGTAAAAACAACATAGTAATTAAGAAAATGGGTTATTCTTATTCTATTAAAATGTATATATAATAATTAGAATAATTCCACAAAATTACTTCATACTTGTGCCAGGAATGTGGCACATGTAAGTTATCAGTAATTCTATTGGCAGACATAAAATTGTGTTACTTCTTCTATCATCTCAATATTATTCTGGGATATTGACGTGGTCTGGGATATTGCAGGTGGCATTGTACTCTGAAATAAAATAACATTTTCACTATAAAATAAAAAAATGTACATCGAAATTTTCACACAAAGAATTAATCGATTTAAATTATTTTACTTATAGATTTTCCGATATCATACACTACCTAGATAACAGAAATGCGATAGAAGGATATGTCTAATTAGCTGTCTGAATCATATGATCAGAGCGCCATAATTCACTATTGCATCTAATGCATCAAAATATAACTTTGTAATGTACATACATATAGATATATAGAGAAATTATATAGAGAAAAATTAAGACAATACAAAGTGTGGAAGTGCAATAAAAATCATTATTATGGTGTAAGTATTCTTATTTGTGTGAATATTTAGTATCGAATTTAATCTAATTTAACCTTTTCTTGAAAGTTGTGTTGATTTTGTAACTCTTTAGAGAATTTTTTTGTGCAGAAAGTGCTGTATATTTGGCTGTAAAAATGTATATAAAAAAGGGAAATATATACCAAAAAGAAGAAAATTCATTTCTTTTGTTTCGTTATTTCCCAATAAATTCTGAGATAAAAAATATGTGAATTACTAATGTGAGGCAAATAAATGGATATTCTTAGCAGCCTATTGTCATCAGCTTATAAGGAGCACTTATATTGAATTAAAATGATGGTGGCTACCTAACCCAATTGATCCAATGTCGATTGATCCAATTTCTGTTACATAGGCCTCTAATATATGCACTAACAACCAAATCATAAGTCTGTTTTCTGTAGCTGAACTAGTGTACCCTTTCAAAAACTTAAAGTAAGATATACGTTTTGTGGAACACATTCACACTTATACACACACACACACACACACACACACACACACACACACACACACACACACACACACAACAACACACACACACACACACACACACACACAACAACACACACACACACACACACNCGCGCGCACACTACTACTACTACTACTACTACTACTTACTACTACTACTACTTACTACTACTTACTTACTTACTACTACTACTACTACACACCTACC
>NW_012130124.1:1290421-1294032 GCF_000143395.1 Atta cephalotes | reverse complement strand
GTTACGTTACGTACGTACGTACGTTACCGTTAACCTTAACCTTAAAACGTAAGTAATAATTAGTTAGTTACGTTACGTATACTACTACTACTACTACTACACACACACACACACACACACACACACACACACACACACACACACACACACACAATAACACACACACACACACACACACACACAAATACACACACACACACACACACCGCGCGCGCACATACACATTCTCACAATCTTTCAATCATACTTCATGCTTTATACTCACTTAGACTCACACACTCCGCGACTAGATGGCGCGCTTTCACGATACTGAATTTCCCATCTAGATAATTTTACTCTTCTTCGTTCTTTATCCGTCGACACATGAGTTAAGTCGAGTTAAGATATATATTGTATGTGATAATAAACAAACGTTGTTATTTGTGATTCTGAGTTTTTTCTCCTCTAATACTCTCTAATACTTACATTTATTATATGTAACAATCCGCTACATAATTGGTGACCCGACGTGATTCAACAGATCGCAACCGCGAATCGCACAATCGCGCGTCATTATTATGGCGAGCATGTGCCAACATGTCGTTACCAAAGACAAATCGGAAGAGCTAACCGAAGAGAAGAAAACTCGCACACAGCACTCAGGAACGAAAACACGCTAAACCAGATATCACGGATGACACGAGGAATTCGGCGCGAAATTCAGATTCATTCGACTTCCCATCTTCTGGAAAAATCGCCTGAAGCTATAGTTTGTCCAATTAGAATCCGAATTCAGTACTTACCGCATCAGGTCGGCAGGTCGTTAAACTTTAAATACAGCATCACCTTGATGAGGCCATGATTATCATAGTCACGGATATCCTGGAGAAAATGATAAGTACAATAAACTTAAAGAAATCTTAATCACAAGATTTACAGACGAGACAGATGTGAACACTTTTATTGGGCATAGAACTCGGCGACAAAATTGTCACAACTGCTACGTGAAATGAGAGATCTCGCAGGAGAGAATGCCACCGCGCTTTCTGCGAACCCTCTGGCAACAACGCATGCTTACCCGCATTCAAGAGATGTTTCTAATATTTGATGGCACTAATCTGAACAAACTAGCTAAATGCGCGGACAAGTTCAAAGAACACTTCATCGGTGGATGTCCATGAAATACAGGCAACTGACTACATTGACAACTTAAATTGAAAAGCTGACCAAACAATTCCGAGTAAGGAGCCACAGTAAAAGTCGCATACGACGGGCAAGGCGTACGACACCGCAACAAAAGACACAGTTGCGTTATTACCACCAGAGATTCGGCGACTAAGCACATAAGTGCACGTCACCCTGTAGTGCACAAGCGAAAGCAATTCAGGGAAATGAATAAGACCGCCGTCAATCGGAGTCACCAACGATCTTGAGGTATCTCCTTGGCTCCATGTTACTGACAGAGCAACAACTTTTCTCGTTGATACAGGCGCGGATATCTCGCTTTTACCATCGTCGGAAATCAAAAAAACAATCTTACCGACGTTACTCGTTCTGTACGCTGTACAATCAACAGCTTGCAGATCAAGATGTATGGACAAAAAATACTCACGCTAGACCTTGGAATACGCAGAACCGTGCAATTCACGTAGCTGATATCTCACGTTCGGTTATAGGAGCAGACTTATTCAAACATTACGGCTTTATAGTAGACATTTAAGATGAGGTCTAATCGATAAGTTAACGCAACTAATCATCCCAGGGACGACGTTAAACGACAGACCTATGCTTCCGTCAAGACAATAGCTTCCACCTCAGCATATCACCATATCCTGGTGGATCCCGAGAGTCACCAAGGAACTTCAATTACCGTCAGACAGGGCACACGGAATTTTTCACTACATCCAAACTAAAGGTCCTCCAGTTGCCAGCCGACCGCGACGACTAGCTGAGAACTGTGAAAGCAGAATTCGCATATTTGGTGCAGCTTGGGATCTGCTTCCAATAGCCCTTGAACGATACCACTGCATCTGGTATCGAAGAAGCAACCCGGAGTATGGAGATTTTGTGGGGATTACCGTGATCTGAACGCGGTGACGACCCTAGATATCCGCTGCTTCATATATACGACCTTGCCAACCATCTGCACAGTAACTTGTATTTACCACGCTTGATCTAGTTAAAGCATATCATCAGGTACCTGTCCTCGAACTTTGGAAGACATTCCAAAGACGGCGGTAACTAACCCTTTGGTCTGTTCGTAATCATCAATTCATCACAAATATACATATCGCTGGACAGGAGAATATCGTTCCTGACACGTTATCAACGTTATCCAAGTGCCTATAATAACTATTGTATGGAAGAATTGTTCACGGAACAGAAAGATGAAGAAAGATGAAGAACTTCAAGAACTTTTGAAAGATGAATCAGCTTTAATATTAAAAGAATTCACGTTATCAAGCTCAACCACGCCACTTTATTGCAACTGCTCAAAAGGTGCGATACGACTTTATGTCCCAGGAACTCTGAGGAAACGGATCTTCAACGCCGTGCATGGAATGGCACACCCCAGCGGCAAAGCCACCAAACATCAAATCGGACAAAAATTCGTTTGGCCGGGAATCAATAGAAACATCACTCATAGGCGTATCTCAGTATCAGCGTAGCAAAACCCAATGGCACATCAAAAACATACCCAAAAAAATTCAATGCCAGACTAGCGTTTTCATCAAATTACCTGGATCTCATCTTCCGAGGGTAAGAGGAGGTATAGGTATTGTTTAATCATGATTGACCGCTTTTCCAAATAGCCTGAAGCCATTCCATTCCCCAACATGGCCGCGCAGACAGTTGCTGCAGCATTCATCAATGGCTGGGTTTTGGCACACCTGGTCATTATCACTACTGATCAAGGCAAACAATTCCAGGCTAGTCTTTTCCAAGCATTCTCGAAATTCCTGAGCAAGAAGACCAGAATATCCCTTTATCATCAAACGTCTGATTCAGGCACCGCACTTTTAAAACTTCTATAACCTGTCACGAAGATGGGAGACAATAGCTGGATCTTGTCTACAGTATTGCTGGACCTTCGCACATACCTGAAAGATCTGAAATGCTCTCCAGCGGAGTTAATCTATCGCACCGCTGAGAGTACCCGGGGAATTTGTAGAAAACCGAGATACTATAAAAGACACGGAGACTTTCGTCACTTTTGGCACTTCGTAAACGCATACGCAACTCCGTCGATAATCAACGCATCACCATGGAAAACGGATAGCCTTCCGACAGCAATGACTAGAACAGAGCACACATGTTTTTATCAGGGAAGATGGCGTCCGAAAACTACTCGAACATCCTCATACCAGGTCACACGAAGTGGTACAGGGAGAATGAACGTGATCCATATGAATGGCCGTGACATAGCCCTATCGACAGAAAGGCTGAAGCCCGCCTTCTTACTTAACGCAAAAGAAGTATCTAAATTGCCACAAGAAGAATCGATAGAAAACATGGCTGTGGCGCACATCAAAGAAAATATTGTACGTGATAAATCTAAGAAAGTACAATTCGCGCCTATTCATCCATAGACTCTCAAAGGGGAGTACATGTGGAGCACACTTACACACACA
>NW_012130124.1:1277027-1288979 GCF_000143395.1 Atta cephalotes | reverse complement strand
CACACACACACACACACACACACACACACACACACACACACACACACACACACACACACACACACACACACACACACACACACACACACACACACACACACACACACACACACACATTACTATACTTCATGCTTTACTTGCTTAGACCTCACACATTCTGCGATAGACTAGATAGCGTACTCTCACGAACACGATACTGAATTTCCCATCTAGATATTATAATTTTACTCTTTTTCATTCTTTAACCGTCGACCCACACGAGTTAAGTCGAATTAAGATATACAAGATGTCTGGAAATAACCGCTAAATATTTCATAGACAAATACAGCGGACTAAACTGAATCGAAAAGTCCTCTACCATTTTATAAATTTCCTCAATTAATGAGATCTTAATCTTTAAAGGTAGCGCGCTCGCCCCCTACTACTGTGAAGTGTATATGCCTACTGATCGCTTGGCGCGCGGGCCTTAGGAATTGGGAATTGGCTGGCAAGCGCCCCGCACCGCGCACACCGCCGCAAGCCTCCATAGCTCAGACGGCGCGCTTGCCAGACTATCTCAGCTTCTCATGGCCCGCGCACCAAGCGATTGGTAGGCGTATACACTTCGCAGTAGTATTCGGCTATTTTTAAAGATTAATATCTCGTTAACTATTGGGGAAACTTACAAAATGGTAAAGAATTCGATTCAGTTTAATTCGCTCTACCTGCTCATGAAATATTTGGCGATTATTTCTAGACACCCTGTATATTGTATGTATGTGATAATAAATGAACGTTGTTATTTGTGAATCTGAATTTCCTCCAATACCTACATTTATTATATGTAGTAATCCGCTAGTTTGATATTTGTTGAAAGTAAAAGAGAAAGAGAGTTCTAGAGCAATCTAGTGCAGGAACAGAAAACAGATACATATCATACTTTGGAACATATATGATGGAGCATTCTCCATCATACTTCAAAGCTTCTAAATTATAGACTATACATGAAAATGATTATGAATGATGAAAGGTGATGGGAATGGTCTAAAAAAAAACAAACGGTGGCAGCGAGAGAAATCTCTCTTGAGAATAAATTTATTTGCCACCGCAGTTCACCCTTGATCTTAGGTCGTCTCCTCCGTTCCCTACCTCACACTTTTTACGTCTGTAATTTGAAAATTTTGCTTTAGAGATTAGGAAAAATTATTAATTAGATTTATATGTATATACGTGTTTACCAAATACAATAGAAAGTAAAATTAGAAGGATCAATTTTTCTTGTACATTATGTATAAAAAACTCAATATTATATTTTTAATAGGAAAATTTCGATACATCGATATGATTATAAATAACGAATAATACCTGATCAAGAGTGTAAGAGTCTGATATTTCAATAACGCTCTTTGGTAAGCAGCTCGTCGTCGTCGTCGACGGTAAGCGGTTGATCGAGGAATATCTTTTTCAGTATACAAAAAACATTTGTAATGTTCCATTTTATAGATTTATGATTTCCAATTTAATTTAATTTAAACTTAATTTAATAAAGTAGTGTACATAAATATTATGGCCCGCTTTATATCTTTCAATGTATCCATTAAGCAGCCGATATAGGCCCATATTCAGAACGTTTTTATCGATAAAAGTGTCTTTTTATTTCTAAAATTCTAGTATGTAAGGTATGTATAAAATAACGTATTATAGCATGTTAACGCGTTAATATCGTTGTAAGTGCATGTTCCTGCGTTAATGAATACGTTGAATGCAGATATAAACAATTTTGCAATCGTTTTATGATTGTTTGCTAGATTGAGACCATTTCTCTAGAAATCTAAAAGTATAATGTAATCTTCTTCTTCTTATTCTTTTGTATGGATTTCCGATTCACGGAATATAATATAATCAGCGCGAATAAAACCTCCAAAAATTGCGAAATAAACGCATTTTGCTGAACTTAGCCATTGAAAGCGCGCCCTACTAGAGATTTGGTCTGTCATATTTTTCAGGATCTAACTTAAGATAGAATGGGATAGATTATGCATAAAATAGAATGAGACATCCACCTCATTTTATGCATCTATCTCATTCTATTTTACGTATTCTATTTACGTCCTGAAAAGATGGCGGACCAATCAGAAGATGTCTAAATGATGGTCAATCTCAACAGAATTCTAGCCTACATTACTAGTTGACAATTATCTTGAAGGGTAGCGCGGCAGTTGAAATGAAAGTCTATTTAATAGCGTAGATACGTAGTGATGTTCTGTTTGAACTAAAAAAATATAGCATTTTCTCTTGAGATACACTGAGTGTAACTTCGCACTTGTTACGTCCATTGGCATTTTTCCCTTTCCATCGCTAACTGTATCATCAGTGCCTCGTAATATCGCTCATGCATGAAAAGTGATCCGAGCGTCGCAGCGGCGAGCGCGTTGCTACATGAGAGTGCTGCCTTAAGAATCATTCTTCTTCGATTGCGCAATCGACGTGTGGGAGGAGGAACGCTATGCAGAAGGAAGCTTCCCTCGCTCTCTCTGCATCCGGATCTCCAATCGAGCGGTCAAGGTACCATGACTAGCTCCTGCTGCTAGCCATTGTGTAAGCCACGTGTTTCTTTTATCCAATTCCAAGTTTTGAATCCTAACAACACAATCCTATCCACACTTCCATTTATTCGTGCTTTACTAAATCTTCTACATCCTTGAATTCTTGGGACAGTTCGGAATATCTCATTAATCGTACTATTCTTAAATTACCTTAGCGCATAATTCTAGAATACATAATAAACGCGTATGCTTTTGAGCTCGCTACAAGTGGATTTAATTAAACATGACTAATTAACTCGCATCCTTCCATCTCGTGTTCATCCTTGGATTAATTCGAGATCGCGCGTTGGGTAATATTTTAATAATCAACCACATGTCCTACCAGAAGCTACCTGATATTAAACTCAGTTATTTTATAATTAATCGTCTCGTAGTGATAATCAGTAACGGTTAATGAGTCTTATTTTATAATTAAGTGGGCAAGAATTGTAAGGAGCTGACCTCATTAGTAATAAATTTACATATTGTAAATCCAGTACAAATTATTTACGTCCCTCTCCTTGCCGTATTCCCTCGACTAATTGTGCGCGATAAACGAATCGCGAGTGAAGTAAGCCAACCGTCACGTGGGATCTGAGGAACTAAGAAATTTCCAAGGCATGTTGTTGTTGGACAGGAGCTTTGAGGCATTCAAACGCCGCTGGCTCAAAGGACCACGAGGATAAGATAAAATAACTTAGCGCGTCGGTTCACAACCGCGGGATCTAGCATTTTCGGTCACGGGACTGTTGTCACATTGGACACGCCAGAGTCACCTCATCATACCACCACGCGACGCGTCTTCACTCTATGTGTGACTAGTGAATGTGCGTAACCACGTTTCGAACACACCGCGTTACAATAATGCCTATTCGCATTCAAGAGATGCTTCTAATATTTGATGGCGTAAATTTGGACAAACTAGAATGCGAATAAATTCAAAGAACATCCTTCATCGGTGGACGTCCATGCAGTACAGGCAATTCCAACAAATAACCAAGATATTATGCAACAATTGATCAAGCAAATGGCTACATTGACAACTCAAGTTAAAAAGCTGACCAAACAAATCCATGAGCGCTCGCTGCTATTGGATGATCTAGAAGTACTAACAGCAACGAGTGCTCACGGATTCGCTCCGCAACAGTTGTCTGCTGAACGCGATCATTATCATATGTATAAATATTTGCCAAAATTACACTTAGATACATTTGAATCACGATTACTAATGATGGTCTCATTAAATGGAACTGATCGCTCAACATTATTATCGCTTGAAGTTCCGATTCATCTTCACTTAATATGATAGGCCAACTCCTCTTCATATTCATAATATTCCAATGTCTCTCGAAATTCTGTAAAACAAAAGTAGAAGACTAAATATAATTGGGAACGAATTTTTTACGATCAATTTAGCTATGTATTGATACATCTTTTTTCTTTCAGATAAATAAGAAAAAGATCAAAAAAGCTGCAACTGATGCTATCTATTGGAAGTACAAATTAGTTTGGTCCGTTTTTTTGTGTTCAAAAATGCATTTATTTCAAAACAAAATGAACGAACAGATCAATTAAAGTATTGTCCATTGCTGCTTACTACTTTTTCCCATCTCTCAGGCAATTTTCGAATTCCATCTCGAAAAAATGACTTGTCTTTGGAGGCAATCCAATTTTGGAGCCAATTTTCGATTTCTGCGAAAGAAGTGAACCGATGCTGCATTCTTTGGAACAACCAGTAATAAGAAGGAGCAATATCCAGAGAATACCGCGGGTGCGGTAAAATATCTCATTTGAGCGTTTCCAAATATTTTTTACTTTAGCGACATGAGGTCGAGCATTGTCATGAAGAAGAATAACTTTATCATGTCTTTGCTTGTATTCTGGCCGTTTTTCTCGCAATGCACGGCTCAAACGAATCAATTGTAACCGATATCGATTGCCCGTAATGGAATCGACAGGTTTCAGCAGCTCAGTAAACAAGATCTTTTGGTCCTACCAGATACAGAGCATGATCTTCGAACCATGAATGTTCGGCCGTGGTGTTGATGTTGAAGTCGATGGTAACGATTGACCGAACTTAGCGTAGTATTTTTTCTTCTAGGGATTGTCGTAGAATATCCACTTCTCATCTCTAGTCATAATCCGATGTAAAAAACCTTTTCTCTGTTGTCTTTGAATCAGCTGTTCGCAAGTGAAAAATTGCCTCGAAATCGAAAATTCAATGTCTCTCGGTTTTAGTTCATAAGGCACTCAATTTCCTTGTTTTTGAATCATTCCCATGGCTCTCAATCGTACAGAAATGGCTTGTTGAGTTACCCCCAATGATTCTGCAAGCTCCTCTTGCGTTTGACTCTGATCTTCTTCGAGTAATGCCTCTAATTCTTTGTCTTCGAATTTTTTTGGCTGTCCAGAGCGAGGCTTGTCTTCAACGCTGAAATCTCCATCCTTGAAACATCGAAACCACTCTACATGATTTATCAGTTGGAGCAGTGTCACTAACTTCGACAAGCATTCGATGGGTTTCAGCCGCACTTTTCTTCCAATTAAATCCAGAAAATCAAAATCTCCCGCAAATGCTGCTTGGTTAACACAAAATTCGACATTTCAAACACAGTAAAAATCAAGGTTTTTATATGAAACTCAAAGCGATATAAACTGAATATTATTAGCAGATGTTTAATCTCTCTGAAACCGCCAAAATCAGCTGTCATGAATCATTCACAAAAGCTGGAACCATCTTTAGGGAAACGGATCGAACTAATTTGTACTCCCAATATAAAAAATTATTGGCCTCTAGGAATCTGAATAACAGTAATACATGTCATGATGTATCAATGAGTTACAGATGATGAAATACATAGTTACATGTTTGCGAGAGAATAAGAAATTAAAATCTATATTGAAAGCAGAAAAGAATCAAAAATAAATGATCTGGAGACTGAGATTATATCAATTCTTTTCAAGAATAACAAAGAATTGAGGAAAAAGTTGGAAAAATGCAAGATGATTTTCAACGACGAAATTACTGTCTACGAAAGATGAATTTGAAGAAATTCATATAGTTGGAGAGAAAAGTGATAAATATAGATGACTCGATAAATAAGTTCTCACAACCCTATCCACAGTATGTACAATATTGATTTAACAATTTGCCCGAAAATAAAAACATTGAGAACTAATGAATTGACAACTGAAGTAATATATTACCTGTACACTTATTGAAATATAAATAAGTAATAATATTGTATGATAATTTATGCTTATAATATGCAAAATAAATAATAACAATAATTTATAATATAGATTTATATTATAGATTATAATATTCAATCACTTTTGGATTTATGCAATACAAGATTAATTCCTAATTTATATCATCTATACATCGGTAAATATTTAGACAGCACAAATGTCTTAAAAATGTTTAAAATTTAAAATGCCTTTTTGCACTAATAATGAATAGTTACACTGCTGTACAAAAAACATAAAGTAGGAATTAATCTACTGTATTATCTAAGTGTTCGAATATTATAATCTATTATAAATAACTATTATCGTTTTTGTATTTTGAATAATTATGTATAAATTTTTATACATTATTATTATTAATAAAGTGTAAAAGAAAGAGAAATGTAAGAATAATGAACAATTACATATAAATTTTTATAAATTATTGTTATTAATAAGGTGTAAAAGAAAGAGAGATATAAGAATAATTACATATAAATTTTTATAAATTATTACTAATAAGGTATAAGAAAATCAGAAAAATGTGAGAAATATGATATACGGTTCTCACCTGGAAAAGAAAAATGTTAAATCTGGAAAATTTGTAAAAGTCTTTTATATGTGACAATTTTAAATACGAGCTACTTATGAAATTCACTTCTATGGAAGAATTGATTTATTTTTTACGCATTTTTAAATTTTTATAGGTTCATGTTTATCTTAATAATAAATTGTTTGATAAGTTATGCTTCATTTTTGTTTGAAGTGTTATTATGCTGGTTCTTTGTGTTTCTTCGCTAAGAGCCTTAGCAGAAAGCTGACTTATAATCTTAAAATAGTGTCTTATGACTTAAGTCTTATGTCTTTAGTAAGACAGGATCTACAATAAGTTTTTAAGCCTTTAGTCATAAGAAATGAACGAATCAGTCAATTATTCTCCTCCGCATTCGACTATAATTGGTCAATTTCTTACGGTTTAAGGCTTAAAATATTATTGTATGGGAGTACAAATAAGTTTTCGCCTTTTTTAATCAAAAATTAAGCATTTATTGTGAAAGAACGATACATAATGTTTTATTCAAAGTAATGGCCATCGCTAGCCACTATT
Organism: Atta cephalotes; assembly: GCF_000143395.1. Taxonomy (NCBI): domain Eukaryota; kingdom Metazoa; phylum Arthropoda; class Insecta; order Hymenoptera; family Formicidae; genus Atta; species Atta cephalotes. Next base: position 1,282,079 of record NW_012130124.1, on the reverse strand, counting down.
TTTTCTTATCTTTCTGGTAGCATGTGGATAGCGCCGGAAGAACGCTTCATCTTTCGAGGCTATCCAATCATCGATACAATTTTTTATATCTTCATATGATGTGAAATGGTGCTCAGACAGGCCATGCGTTATTGATCGGAACAAGTGATAGTCGGAAGGAGCAATGTCTGGAGAATACGGCGGGTGGGGTAGAATTTCCCATTTGAGTGTTTCTAAGTAAGGTTTGACTGGCGCCGCAACATGTGGTCGAGCATTATCATGCAGGAGAATAATTTTGTCATGCCTGGAGTAATAGTGGGCGCATTTTTCCTTGAATGCTCATCAATTGTGTTCAGTAGAGAGCCCCAGTAATGGTCTCGGTTTAAGCAACTCATAATACAACTCATAATACAAGTTGATCCCACCAAATACACAACATGAGTTTTTTTCCATGAATATTCGGCTTGGCTGTCGATGTTGAAGCATGGCCAGGTAGTCCCCATGATTTCCTCTTCTTTGGGTTATCGTAGTGGATCCATTTTTCATCACCAGTGACTATACGATGCAAAAAACCCTTTCGTTTATGCCTGGCAAACAGCATTTCACATGTGAAAAATCGACGTTCAACGTTTCTCGACTTCAGTTCATATGGAACAATTCCCTTGCTTTTGAATCATTCTCAATGATTTCAAACGATATGAAATTGTTTATTGAGTCACTCCTAATGTAAGTGCAAGTCCTTTTTGGCATGAATCTTCATCCAATAATGCTTCCAATTCCGTGTCTTCGTACACTTTACTTCATACACTTTCGACCTTCCGCTACGTTCTTTGTCTTCGACGTCAAATTCATCGTTCTTAAATTTTTGAAACCACTCATGACAACTTCTCTCACTTAAGGCGCAGCATCATATGCTTCTACAAGCAATCTATAAGCCTCAGCTGCAGATTTCTTCAAATTAAAGAAGTAAATCAAAAGTTCCCGCAAATGACGCTTATTTGGCTTATTCAAAACTAGACATTTTCGTACAAAAAAAATATGATGCTGATACAAAATCGCTAATATTTCAAGGTTATGGTGTTGCCGGATGTCCAATTACGATATGTCGTTTTACATCAAATTTTAACTATAGTTTATTAGTGGCGCCGTCTTTTGCAAACAGTGGAAACTGATTTCTACTCCCATAGAGTCTTGGATTAATGCACAAGAACTATCTTATGATTTATGTCTTAAAGGTGTATAAATATAATACGAAGTGCCTTTAATAGGCATTCTACAATAAACCATTAGTCATAAATCAGAAGTTAGAAACTAGAAATTGATCATCAATCATAGTCGTTAATTTGTAAAAGGACCATTAAATTGGAAACACAACGAGCACAGACAATAGACACAGGCAACAGGGAACAAGTCCAATCAAAGTATAAATTTGTTATTATATCCTAGAGCTTTGATTGGACGGTTCGTTATTCTCTGTTCCCTGTGCCCATTGTCTGTGTCCATTGTGTTTCCAATTTTAGACATAAAAAATCGTATGACAGTTCTTGTGCATTACTAAAGACATAAGACTTAACTCATAAGACACTGTCTTAAGATTATAAGCTAGTCTTTATGTTACAGTCCTAACTCTATTTTTAAATCTCCTTCAATTTGATATCAGATAGTGTTCTTAAATGAATCTACAATAGGGTTTTAATCCTTAAGCCATAAGAAATTGATGAATCATAGTTGATTATCCTCTTTCGACTATAATTGGTTAATTTCTTCAAGTTTAAAATATCTATTGTAGATCCGGGCTATAGACTCGACTCTTTTGAAATGTCATGTCGATTATATGACGTCAAGGGTGACACAAATAAATTAATTACTACGTACAGCTTTATTTCTAGTTCATCCTTATAAACATAACTTTATAATCTTGAAATTTATAAAATATAAAACTGAGACATCTATCCGATATGTCACATAGAAGTGTAAAATAACATCTAAAACAATGATACATTTCTTAGATCAAAAATTGCTGGACATCTCAGTTTTCCTGGACATTCAGTTATATTTAACAGGTTTCAGATTTATAAAATTAAATTTTTAAGGGAAAACTAAGAAATAAAACTCTATATAACAATTTGTTGTATGCCATTTCTCGTATTTAATATTATGTGTAACCTGATTCAAGATAGCCAAAGCTTCAGAGCACGTTTATATCTTGACAGAAAAGCAGAAAGCATAAATTAAAGCAGTAACCAATTAGAATTCGCGCTGATAATAAGCAATACAGAAAATTGATATTGTCGACTACTACTTTTTTGCTTTCTACTTTTTCTACTTTTCTGTCAAGGTATAAACGCGTCCTAAGATTGAATTTATAATTTAAAGGGCTATGAATGGCTGCGTTCAACAGAACGTTTATTTTGTAACTGTTGAAAATTTTTTTCGCTGATCACTGATTATTAGATCAAGAAGAATGGTCTTATCTCAGCAGACAATCATAAAACGGCAAAACTGTTATGTTCTGCTGAACACAGCTAATGGGTACATTCAGTACTATAACCGCTCACTAAGCGTCCAGTGAGTTTTACATCTGATTGGCATATTTCATTAGATCTAAAAATATAGACTAAACTGCTATAAGAGCTCATTGAACGTTCAGTGAGCGATCATGCTTTTGGATGCATCTAATAACTTTCATATGCATACGCTATTCGATATCCAATAGGAAAGTTTGCTTTATATAAAGCACATTCTATAATTGAATATTGGTCAACGTACGCATTTGAAAGTTTTTCGTATATGAATCCATGGTGAAAAAGTAGAAAGGTAAAGCATTGTGGAGTGGAGATGGACGAATTTCGATCAATTAAACTCTATCGGTATTGCATTTTATTTTCGACCATTTTCAACCAATCAAATTCTATCATTTTTTATTGTTTACTACGCATCTTTCAAAATGCTTTATCTTTCTGATTCTACTATCGAGATTCTAAAATAAAACTGTCCAAGGTCGATGTTTTTGGCTTGAAATTGTAATGTGTCGGTATTTATACTCATAAGTGTTTTTACTCCTCATTTCATTGTTGTTTTGTCGTAACGCGCGATGCTCAGTCTCTTAGTATTCTGTTATTAATATTATAAGATACTACTATTCATAGTATATTTAACTATAATAATATGAATAAAAGAATTAAAAAGACTTAAAAAGACTTTTAACCATAGACATAGGTAAAAGACATAGGTAAAAAATTTTTAATGATTTCAAACTAGTGTCATCTCTGAGATCAAGCATCGCACGTTATAACAAAACAGCATTGAAGTAAGAAATAGGAAGTAAGGAGGTAATAGGTGTGTAATGATACATTTCGATTTCAAGCCAAAAAATACTGACCTTGGACAACTCTGCTCTAAAGTCTGCAGATACACATGTAGTGAATAATCATCGAATGAACAAGGAATGCAAAAGTTTGTATTGATACTTGTGACGTAAATTTAAATTGCTAACGAACATCGAATCTGATCAAATGGTTTGCGTTGTATGCTCCAATATATTTCTATAGCTTCTACTCACTCCAAGCGCTCGTAGGAGCATAAATCAGTGCAATCAAGAAAAAGAATAAATTGCAAATTTAACACATATCCGAACATTCATGTTCAGTGTTCATTCGCTAGGCATATACATGGTTTAAACAGTTTCATGAATGACTTTGCATATTGAAGTGATTGTATGAACAGTGCACTTTCATAGAATAGAAATAACAAATATATACTACTATTATATTTATTCATGTTAATATAGAGAGAAGACCACCATTGTCTTCTGCAGGTTCAGTACGCTGCTTTAGAGCAGCGTACAATACATTAGTGGAAATATATGGAAGATAGTCACGCTGATTGCAGAGCACATGCTCTTCTCAAAGGAGTCTTTAGTTAGAGAAAGCACATCTCATGAGAGTTAACAGTAAACATGCTGAGAATGAGAGATTTCTACCGAATTTCCTCCTGACAAAGTATGAGTAACTATTTTTAATAATTTCAATTTTTTTAAATCAATAATAAACAATAATTTTAGATTGTGAAAGCGCAATTTCTTCTTTTTACAGCTCTGCACCTAAATATTTCGCTCTCTACGCTGATAACATAAAAATAATTATCATAACATTACAATTATAATGTATAACGGAAAGGACGCGAATGATAACTACTTGTAATCAATTATTATATGCTTTTGGTGTCATATAAGCTTAAGTCAAAAGATGAAATAAAAGGAGTTTCGGATACACACAGTGTGTTACGTGTGTTTACGACACAGAATTTTTGCCTGAATCATATCTACTTATTATTCAATCTCTTTCTCCTTCTTAATTTCTTCTTGTTTTTATTATTCCTTTCATAGTTTTATCCACATTTCTATCCTCTCTTATTTTCCTCCTATCACTTTCCAACTAATCCTTATCTTCCTTCTTTCGAATGTCATTTTTATGTTATCAGCGTTTATCGTAGAGAGCGAAATATTTATTGTATTATGTTTTGTTTATTTTCCAACCGTTATTTCTTATGTATGTTTTTATTGAGAATAATCCGATTGAAACGTCTATTGCTAGCATTTTTTATTAAAATTTCAATTTAAAACATTTTCGTTTCCTTTTTGTTTTTTTTGTACTTTTTATTTATCTTTTTCTGTTTTTATATAATAATTTTTGGCTCATAGCCCTCCTCTTTTTTCTTTGTTTTTCTAAATACTTAATTATTCTATCAATTTTATTCTGCCATCAACAGTAACAATGACAATGACATCAGGAAATGTTACGTATTAAATATGAATACAATTTTATAGAATATTTTATCGATTTTTTCTCAATATTTTCTTTTGTTTTCTGGACTTCAGAGGCAGCCACATCTTTGACACACACACACACACACACACACACACACACACACACACACACACACACACACACACACACACACACACACACACACCACGACACACACGCACGCACCGACACGACACACGACACGACGACGTACACACACACACTACAAGTAGTAAGTAAGTAAAGTAATAAAGTAAATAACATA
>NW_012130124.1:1263475-1276988 GCF_000143395.1 Atta cephalotes | reverse complement strand
TTACTTTTACTTACTTTAACTACTTTTTACGTTTTACGTTTACGTTTACGTTACGTTACGTACGTACGTACGACGTACACTACTACTACTACTACACTACACACACACACACACACACACACACACACACACACACACACACACACACACACACACACACACACACACACACACACACACACACACACGCACGCACGCACGCACGCACGCACGCACGCACGCACGCACGCACGCATACACACACACATGAGTTGAAAGATAGAAAATAATTCAAGCATTCAAGCAACAGGATGAGGCAATAACTTTATCCATCTGAAATATCTTCTAATCTATAAGATTGTAGATAATTTATAAAACCAAAATTATATGTAAAGAGATAATTTTGGTTATAAAGGATCTTTCAATAAGGACGCTCGATTTTTAAATGTAAATAAAACAAGTTGTGTGTGAGATATCTATTCAATTTTTTTTTATTTGAAAGAATATTTTATGGCATTAAGTATGGAATATAACATCGCTCAAATGTTCGCTGCGACTTCACTTGGTGACACGTATTCGGCGGTCCAATTTTCGATGACTTTCTCGCATAAATCTGGCTGAATTTGCTGGATGGCGTTTGTTATGTTGACTTTGAGAGTATCAATTGTTTGCATCAATTGGTTTATTCGTATAGATGCGATTTAAGATAGCCCCAAAGGAAGAAGTCTAAAGACGTTAAATCGTACGATCTCGGTGGGCAGTTCACGTCGTCGTCGCGCGAGATAACCATACCCTCGTCCATCGTGGCATGCGGTGTGGCACGTAGCGCCATCCTATTGGAACCACATGTTATCGGTATCCATATCATCTATTTTAGGCCACAAGAAGTTGCTTATCATCTGTAGCGCTCGCCATTGACGGTTATGGCAACGCCCGCTTCGTTTTGGAAGAAGTACGGACTGATGATTCCGCCAGACCAAAATCCGCATCAAGTAGCTTTCTCGGGATGCATTTGGAGCTGGTGTATCTCGCGTGGATTGGTATCGTCCCAAATTCGACAATTTTGCTTGTTCATATATCCATTCATCCAAAAATAGGCCTCATCGCTAAAGATGATTTGTTTGGCGAAATTTGGGTTAACTTCCAACTGCTCCAGAACCCAAACAGCGAACACACGGCATTGTCTATGGTCGTTTACCTTAAGTTCCTGGATCAGTTGAATTTTATAGGGATGCAGACCCAAGTTCTGACGCAAAATTCGCCAAGTTGAAGTCGCAGAAAAGCCAAGTTCTTATGAACGACGAGAAATTAACCGCCTCGGGTTTTCCCGTACTCTCTCACGCACAGCAACAATGTTTTCAGCAGATCTTGCATTTCGGCGACGTACTGGTGTTGGCTGATTATCGATTATTTATTCGAACCAATTGACTCGAATTTGGCCACTAAACATCTAATAGTCGACTCGGCAGGACGGTTGTGGCGAGGATAAAAATCACATAATGCGTAGAACGTTTCTCGAACGGAGCACTGATTTTGATAATAAAATTTTATGATTTGCACACGTTGCTCAACACTATGACTTCCATGGTGATTTGCCATACACTACTAAACAAATTTGATAGATGTCTTTAACAACTATGGCTATTATGATCTAACAAATTTCGAGCGTCTCTATTGAAAGACTCTATATAAATTTTTCTCTACATTTTATAAATTAGAAGATATTTCAGGTGGACAAAGTTATTGCCCCACCTTGTGAAATATACAATGCTTGAATAATTTTCTATCTTTCAACATTGCTATTTTTAAAGTTATTCGTTGATGTACTTTTATATACTAAATCATTTTTTATCTATATAATAATTGTATTTTTAATAATTGTATTTCGATTTTTTCGTACACTAAAGGACATTCTACAAGTCCTGAGTTATAAATACTCTGTCGCCAATGTTTTGAAACAGACAATCAGAAACGTCAATAGTAGTTATTGATGTTTTTTATTAACTGTCACGAAGCACTGATGACGGGGTGCTTATAGCTCAGTGTACAATAACCTTAATAACACAGGCCCACAAAAAAAGTATCCTGGTGAAGATTCAGCTATTCTTATGTATTTTGAGTCGCTAAATACGAATTTGACATAACAATAGGACCATCCAGTACAAATTTTCAATCTAAAATAAAAAAATGGTCAAAAACCTTGAAATCTGCTTTTATTGATATATTTTAAGACCATTGGCAAAAATTTGAGATCCTATTTTTATGTCAGATTCGTATTCAACGATTCAAAATACATAAGAATAGCTGGATCTCCACCAGAGTACAGAATACTTTTTTTTGTGGGCTTGTGTAATTATTGAATGCTTACAAACACTTTCAAATCCATAACAAACGTTTCTTACGCTATTTCTAATGACAAAATTAAACGCTTATTAAACGTTTAACTGCAATTTTCTTCGATAACAAATGATTATTACGCTATAAATGCTTGACGTCAAACGCTCCAAATGCCGTATATACAAATGGATTCCAAACGTTGCAGCGTTACAATTTCCGCTTTATGAACATTCTATTGATCGCTTCTAAATTCTCAACGAACTTCCGCAAACACTCACTATAAATGCTAGATAAACGTTTATGAAACTTCTTATTTTCGTCAGGGAGACGATTTGAATACTAATAAATAAACGTTATATCGCTGTTGAAGCAAGTTAGTAAAAAACATATGCACATGTATTATAACTATAAAGCATGAAAATGTGATCGCAGCTTTCATCGCGATATTTTGCAGCTGATAGATTTCCTAACCTCAATAATTGTCAACTTCAATATCGTCCGCTTAATATCTCGATTCACGAGACTAGGCACAAAATTTAGTGCCAGATTTTTTCGTTTCATGCAAAAATGCGCCGAATGAGCACAATTTCACTGAAATTGAAGATAAAGGATGTCTTCTAAATAATTATCAATTCTCGCACTATTTGTACGAAGTCCGTTTTCTGTGACTGAACTAGTGTACACTAGTATTTGTATTGCTTGCACTGATTCCAAACCTAGTGCAGTCAGTGCCCTGAGTTCTGTTGCAATGGAACAAAAAACACGTTTGGGAACAGAAAACGTTTTAGTGTACACTTTTTGAACTAATACAATTAGTTAATATAAGTCTACCCCGTCCCGAAGACGGGGCGAACATGCCACCTCATTTACAAAGGTATATGCAACAGACTATTCCAAAATTCAGCGAAGTCGTCCCGAGAAGAGCGATGGAAAAATCCAGTAGCGCCTGTAGGGCGTTTCTGGGATAAGTAGTTTCGCCGCGACACGCTTCGAGTCCTCGAGGCGTCTCGTGCCCACGGAGAATCACGAGGAGGCCTACTTATCTGCATCTCGTCCAAATGCACGCTCTGGAAGGATAAGGATAAGGGAGGAGGGTTAGGCTTAGTATTGGATTTTGACTTGCCTATGATGCTGAGACAATCAAATAGTTTGCCTCCTGTCATATCGGAGCAAGTTAGCTCTATGTAGGATGCTCGAACTCGCAACAGTAGGTCACGAATCGAACGCACAAGATGTTCTGACCGATCGCCCAAACTAATGCAACCAGGAAAAAAACAAAAAAAACCTAAGAATGACATGACACCTGGGTAGATATTGGAATAATAGTGGCTATTATATCGATTCAGCATGCCATTGCTCTCAAATATAGACTCGTCACTAAACATGACGTGAGAAAAAAATGTGGGAATGAACTGAATTTTCTCTACAGCCCACCTGCATATGACACGAAGAATTTTGTAGTTATCAGAAAATTTCTGATTAAGTGTAATGTGATGAGGATGAATGTAATTGGCATGTATTGTACATACAATTGCAGGAGACATATTTAATTCACGACTAATTTGATTAACGTGCGAATTCATTATTACCATTCCTAGAATTATGATAATAGCATCATCGTTATTTAATGGTTTTTTTAGAACGTTTGTGTTTCATCAATTCCGTGTATTCTAATTGTTAAATGCAAAATTACTTTATGATCCGAATATCTATCTCGATACTGATGAGCTACTTCTTCTAGCATTATCATTAGTGGCATAAAAAATATCAATCATATCAATTATTTCTGACGGCGAATAATCTGCCACGTTAATAGTGACACAATTAATGGAAGGAAACAAAATGAGTTTATTCTACAAACTCTACTCTCAAACAAATCATCGCAATAAGAGCCAACCCGAATCGATTTTAAGTAAAAAAACAATCAGTTGTATGGTAGTCTAATGAAAATGTTTTAGAATGTGTAATAGAATCCTTACGAAAAAAAACTCTCAATTTACAATATTATGTTAACACTCAAATTTACGTGTTTACTATCAAAGTTGAGTGTCAACATTCAACATTGGGTATCACTTAAGTTGAGCATCAATGTTGGTCAGTTGAGAGTGATCATAAATTCGATGTTGCCTTGGTGTAAATACTCAATATTGAGTGTCAATTAAGCATTGAGCATCAATATTGAGTATCAATTGGATGTGATCATTAAATTCAGTGAATAGTTTGGTGTAGACACATACCGAATTTAATGGTAACAATCCCCCAATCGTGGTTTATTCATGACATTTAATAGATGAGTGTAAATCTTAAACGGCTTAATAATCTTTGAATGTCATTTTTAAAATTGAATGTGTCACTTGAATATTATGAATGAGAATTAACATTAAAATGTTGAATATAGATGCGCTGCCAAATTCATTTATGAAAGAAATTATTTTATATATTTATATATATATTTTAATACTATACGCATGAAACATCTTTTTGATAAATTTTATCTAGGCTGCGTTTGAAAACATTCGAGTATCTCCATGTATTGTTTTACCCTTGTCCAATGTGAAACAAGGATATACAATAAAACACAGAAGCATTCAGATGATGTTTCCAACGCAGCCTAGATAAAGTTTGTCAAAAAGATGTTTCACGCAGTCCTAAAGATATTGAAGCCTTATTGAGATATTTCACAGTTATATATTAACATTCAGTGTTCTTGAATCATCAAATAGTTCCCATATGATTGCAGTGGTCAAGTACCATTGCATGGGATACGATATTTGATAGGTGACCACTTAGAAAAATAAGGAAATTAATTTTCAAATGAGAGAAAGTGTTTTTTTAATTATAATTTTGTCGTGTGTGTATTTGGAAAATGTTGCAAATTAATAATATTAATATTATTATTATTTTAGGAATAAAACAGACTTAATTAATTTTATATGTAGTCATTATCATAAAGTCATTTATTTTGATGATTTTCTTTTGGCGTTAATCTTTAATTAGATGTAATCTTCAGTTGACAGTCTGAAATTACACCCAAATTTGAGCGTTTTTTAAAGTGTTTAACACTTAAATTTGAGCGTTTTTTTTAAGTGTTTAATGCCCAAAATTGAGGATATTTTTTCGTAAGGATAAGTCTATACAGTCTGAAACAGCGTGCCTTGTGTGATTGCCGTGTGTCATTGTTAACCTTTCGCCGACGGAACTTTCGATACATCGAGTATTATATGCACATACCCACGTAAATCAGTTTGTCGAATTTCATCTCGAGTTTGCGCATTTCGATAGTGATCAAATTTTCCGCAAAGATGCAGCGGCTGTGAAAATTTGGTTTTGCGATCATTATCTCCGTACTGTCCGTCCCATTTTATTAATTTTATTAATTTTACATCCACGTGATTGCGCACATTCTCCATGGTCTTGCTAAATATCGCATTGTTCATTAGTTTATACAAATTTTTTTCGAAATCGTTTTTCGCGCGCGTTCTAAATTGTATTGAATTCATGTAATCGCGGAACCATGGAGATTGAGCGAATTGTAGTACCCGGTGGATCTTTGTTATGCAAAGACAAGTACATTGCTGCAGGTTGCGGTAATGGATGACGTAACGTTGTTTATCATATAATACAATGTCGCTAGAAGTTTATCTTTGCGCTTGCCAAGCGATTTATCGCGTGTTGGGCAGAAAGGTAGATCGGTATATTGGTTGTGTATTGGTAGATGTTACGGATACTTGAGATCTCTCTCTTAACGCGTCGCGATGTATCACCGAACTCACGGTTCTTTCTAGATAAATATCATTATCGATACTTTTGACCTTGAAAGAAAGAATTGTGAGAACGCATTATGATTTTACTCTCATTGATAGCGCTTTATTTAGCAGCCGGCACATCGATGATGTGACTCATCTCCTAGACAAAAGTCCGCGTTATAGTATCGCGATGCATTTTGGGATGGACGCGAGATGGCGGCAGTGGCTCGCAACGCATTTTGGGATGGACGCGGAATCCGCGACGGCGATGGCGGCGGCGGCGGAGTGTAGGGTGGCGGTGGCATTCTCCAATGATACGTGACACAATATGGCGGCATGTATCGGTAAACACCAATAGCGCCGGAGCTTTCCCGTGCCTTTTTCTCTCTTCCCCCGCGTTTTCGAATACGCCTCTGCGCTCCTCTCTAGCCCCATGGGCCAGAACTCGCTTAGTACATCTACTGTCATCATTTTTGAAATAAGATGTTTTTGATATGTTCTCTCTACATCCAGAGAGACTATTTAGAAAAGAATTTGGATGATAATAGAAAAAATCCACAACAAATGTGGAAGATACTTAAAACAATCAGTAAAAGGAAATCATGATGCAACAAGGGAGATTAAGGAAATACAATATAAAACCAGAAAAATCTATGAGAAATATGAAATAGCGAATTTAATATATTCTTCGAGGAAAATGTTAGATCGATGAGAGACAAAGAAAATGTAACATCAGGAGATGTAACAGATAATGATGAAGTATTTGAAAGATTTAATAGGATTGAAATTAAATATTTGAGGAAAGTAATAAAAAGGCTAACAAATAAAAGCAGTACAGAAAAAGGAATCTCAATAATAATAATAAAATGGGTAATAGAAATAGTTGGAAAAAATTTGTCATTCAATGAATAGATCGTTGGAAGATGGGATATTCCTTCACAAGGAGTGGAAGGAGAACGTTGTAATTCCTATATCTAAAATAAGAGGATTGACAAAAATAGAAAATTTTAGACCAATAAACAAGCAATAAACAAGCTGCAAATATATAAAAAAGTACTGGAAAATAGTATATAAACAACTGGTGGAATTCCTAGACAGTAACAATCTGTTTAGTGAATGTCAATCAGGATTTAGGGAAAAATGTGAGATAACTTTGCAGGTAATGTTTGTTGCCCACTTTGTGGGTAATATCTAGTTGGAAAAAATATAGGGGAAGGAAAGTTGATAAGAATAATTTAGATTTAAAAAGAGCATCTGAAATGGTAGACAGAGAAATATTATTATCAAAACTAAAAAGATATGGTACAAAAGGAATAGTGCTTCAGTGGTTTAGAAGTTCTATGGAAAATAGGATACAGAGAATAAAATTTAACGGCATGTTATCGGAAACAATAAAAGTACAAGAAGTATCTCGATACTAAGGCCTATATTATTTTTATTATATATAAATGAAATTTATTATATATAAATGAATATATGAATGAAAGTATTGCTGAAAATTGTGAATTAAAGTTATTTGCAGATGATGCATTAATTTATACGGACACGACGGTTATAAGATTAATGAATGATTTAAGTAGCAAATGAGAAGAATAGAGGCATGGTTAAAGATAAATAGATTAAAACTGAATGCAAGCAAGACTAAAGTAATGGTGATAAGAGGAGATAGGAAAAAGGCTGAAAATAACATTGAAATAAAAATAGGAGATGAAGTACTACAATGCTCGCAAAAATTTGCATATTTTGGACTGATTTCGGCGAGTGATTCCCCTATCACCGCTTGAGGCTCGGCAACCGAGCCGTCCACCGCTCACGTGACGTTTTCAGAAGCGTCCCTATATCAGAAATATACTGAGAGCGCATCTTCCGCTAAATTATTATTGAACATCTACTCAACTTAGAACATCTACAAAAATGAGCAAACTACAGAATAGGGAGAGAGAATAATAGTGTAATGGCACAGTGAGAATTAAGGATATACTATAAGCACTTCAATTTATGACTATTAAACAAAAAATTTAACATAAATGTGTTGATACATAAAATAATAAAGGGATTGTATCCAAATTATCTGGCCAGGAAAATAGAAATTGTGCAAAAAGAGAGCACAATACAGACAAGGCAAGAAGAAAAATTATATATTGATAGATATAAGACAAAGGAAAATAAAAAAGTGTTACTGCATGATGGTTACTTTAAATGATGATATTAAAATGATGATGTTTAAAATGTACAATAACTTACTGCAGGAGATAAAACGGAAAAGGACCTCGCATTAAAATATTTTTCTGCGAATTTGGTTAATTTTTAAATATATTAGATATATTTAGATATTTAGATATATTTAGATATATTGTTTAGATATATTGTTTAGATAGATATAGAGATATTTAGATATATTTAGATATATTTAGATATATTGTTCTCTTTCATTCTGAATAAATGTCTCAATGGATACAACTTAATCCTATGAACCGCGCTACAAGTTATGAAAGGTCCAGATTTTACATATAAAAGTACAGGCTTTTCGATTTGAAATATATGACTCTCACATACGAATGGTGCAAAAATTCTGTGTCTGATTGTAAATTCCAGCTATTCTGTTACAATTGAATTGTGCAGCATTTCCGATATAAGGATAATCTCGACACTATATTTCATACACTATATTTTTGTCTGAATATTTGTCTCGATGGAAGAACTTTAAACTGCCCTTTTATAATGCCATCCAATTTATTCAAACTACTACACAGATTGACATTCATATCTTTCGTAATATTTTTGTATTTCTCGGATATTGAAGGCAAATAGGATATCGTGAACCAACTTTTGCTCTCAATTTCATCCTCCTTATCACTGTTACCCTGTTTTGATGTCTGTTTATAAATTAAAAACTTCTCGAATGTATTGTAATTAAATATGAAGTCAATTAGGTAGTCATTTTCCAAGAATGTATTAACAACAATTTCTACATTCTTTGAGTGATATTTTGGATGCGATAGCAAAACGGTCCTATCCAGCATGCTAATTATTACATCTCTCTTCTGTGATAGCGGATGGAGAGAATTGATAAACCTGCCCAAAAATGTCAGATTATGGAACCAATCGAATTCTATTACACCATTGTTCTTTATTAAAGTGATGTTGAGAAAATTCAATTTTTCTCCTCTCACTTCTAACGTAAATTTTATTCTTGAGTGCAATGAATTAAATTTATCAAAAACTTTATTAATAGAATTATACGAGGCTGCCATATCATCTACGTATCTCGTATAAAAAGGTATATGAATTCCCAAACTCTTCAACGCTATATTCTCTAAAAAATCCATCACTAGAGCTATAATACCTGGAGAAAGGGGGGCCCATAGGAATACTGAATTTCTGCTTATAGATTTTATAACTAAAGATGAAAAAAGTGAAAGAATCCAATATCAATTTCACCACCGTCAAAAATTCATTCTTAGGAATACTAGTTCTTTTGGCCAAGTGTTCTCATTTTTTCGCTAAATAATTAATAGCCAGATCTATCGGAATATTCATAAACAATGATACAACATCTAATGATATCAGAGCCTTCTCTTCGTCAATAATTTTATCGTTTAATTTTTTCACAAAAACTGTCTATGTGACTCTGCGGTTTTGGAACACATTGATTTATAGTGTCTTATAACAATTTTCCTTCCCTTAGTTTCAGTGACAAACTAATTTTAGAATGGCTGTATCTTACTAAAAAATTTATCAATGACCTAATTTACTTATTACCAATGCAGATAAAGGAAATGTCACTATTGCTCGATAAAGATTCTTATATATTCTTATGTATATATTAAAGATGGAGGAGATTCTTTCGGATGTTGACACCTATTCTATTATTAATAAGGATCCTACGAAAAAGTTGTACAGGATTTACGTATGCTTCTTACGAGATGAAGATCGATGGTTTCGATGAATTGACATATAAAAGATTAATGACTTCAGATAGTGATATTCCTACAGCATATGGATTGACTAAAATTCATAACTCATTGAAAGTAATCGTATTATCTATAAACATCTATTTTTTTTCTTATACAACATCATCATTAAGAGCATACCAAGCTATATTAAAGACAGCTTCCATCTAGTAGAAAAATTAAACGACATGGCTTTTGACTCTGATTATGTATTAGTTCTATTGGATGTTGTGTCTCTCTTCACGAATGTACCTGTAGATTTGGCATTGAATAATATTGAATAGTATTGAGAGGAAATGGGTCAATATTTCAACAAAAACAAATATTTCAAAAAAAGAACTTATTGTTGCTGTAAAATTTGTTTTGAATTCTATTTTTTTACCTTTAACAATAACTTTTACGAACAGTTTTTGGTACTCCGATGGAGTACTTTCATTCACCATTAGTTCATTCACCATTATTTCCTATCATTGCTGACATTGTAATGCAGAATTTGGAAGAAATTGTCATTTTGAATTTACAAGTACATCCATTATTTTACTACAGATATGTCGATAACATCATTTTTGCACTTCCATCTGAAAATATTAATGACACGCTTACTATTTTTAATTCTTTACATACAAGATTTTATATACAATTTACTGTGGAGATTGGCATTGACAATAGATTGAATTTTCTTGACACTACTTTAATCATTGATAGTCAAAGAATTATTTTTGACATATCTACAAAACTACATTTTTGGAAAGGTTCTTTCCATTCCAATCACTCCCCTCTTTGTCGTAAGAAAGGAAATTATCAGTTTTGTAGATAAAATATTTCTACTATCACGTCTTCGGTTTCAACATAACAATCTAATTGAAGCTATTCATATTTTTCTTAACAATGGCTATCCTCTCTCTTTTATTTTTTCCACTATTGAAAACCGATTAAAATTTCACATACATGATAAACAGACTACAGACAATCTATAAATCAAAGAAAAATTTTTTACAGTTCCTTAGGTTAAATCTATTTCTGAAAGTTTCTCATCTATATCCAACATGTTTTACTGTAAATTAGCATTTTCCATTACCAATACCTTACAAAATTTTATAAAAAGAGAAAAGGGCAAGTTAGAATTGCTTTCTAATCAAAATATGGTCTATATTTCATGTGATGATTGCGAGGTTAGTTATGTTGGCCAAAAAGAAAATTGAGTATACATTGAGAATATGTGAACATATTTTAGATATAAAAAAAAACGGAATTTTCATCGGTTATGTTTGACCACCACATAAATTTCAATCACAATTTCAGATGGAATGAAGTGAAGATATTAGACAGTGAATCTTTATATAATAAGAGATTGATATCTGAAATAGTACACATAAAAAGGCAAAAACAAGGCTTAAGTAGACAAAACGATAGAATCTTTGCCTGAATCTTACTTATCTATTATTCAATCTTTCTCCTTCTTAATTCCTTCTTGTCTTTATTATTCCTTCCACATTTCTATCCTCTCTTACTTTCCCCCTCCCACTTTCCAATTATCTTTTCCTTTCTTCTCTGAATCAAATCTGAGTCAATTTTGTGATTCCATTATGTCTCAAAATACCGAGGAGACAAGACATTGTTTGATTTCTTTTCGCATTGTCTCGAATTTCAATGTACTATTTGTACATTGAAAACTCTTTTTATTTTTATTTTTTGATTTAAGATATTATATTAAAGATATTATGCATATTATTTTTAACTATATTATAAATTTTTAATACATAGATATACTTTTTGCAATCTTAACCTTCATTAATTTTGCTACGTATCATCTCATATATTACATTGTTGTGTCTTTAATGATTTGTGTTTTTTAATGATTTGTTGTTTTTCTATTGTTATCTAGCTATAATTTAATTATATTATAATTTATATTCAGTTATATTATTTCAATCTTATGCTTTAATTTCACTTATAGCATATTTTTTCTACAAGATCAGATTCATATTTGCGTTCTCCGTTCACTTTTAATCAAAGGACATTCATTCTTTTTACTAAAATTGACATTATAAGCATTTCAATGATTGATTGCAAGCTATTATTATGCATACATTCTTTTTCCGTTATATATTATAATTGATTTTCCGTTATATATTATAATGAGTATTACGATATTCGTTTTCATGTTACCAGCGTCTGTTTTAGAGAGCGAAATAGATAATTTATTTTGGGAGTACAAATAAGTTTCCGCCGTTTGCAAAAGACGGCACCACTAATAAACTATAGTTAAAATTGTTTAATGTAAAACGATATATCGAAAGATTAGACATCCGGCAACATCATAACCTTGAAATATTAACGATTTTGTATCAGCATCAGATATTTCTTTTTGTACGAAAATGTCGAGTTTTGAGCCGAATAAGCGTCATTTGCGGGAACTTTTGATTTACTTCTTTAATTTGAAGAAATCTGAGGCTTATAGAAGCATATAGTAATGCTGCCTTAAGTGAGAGAAGTTGTCGTGAGTGGTTTCAAAAGTTTAAGAACGAATTTGACGTCGAAGAAGAACGTAGTGGAAGGCCGAAAGTGTACGAAGACACAGAATTGGAAACATTATTGGATGAAGATTCGTGCCAAACGCAAAAAGAACTTGCACTTACATTAGGAGTGACTCAACAAACAATTTCATATCGTTTGAAATCATTGGGAATGATTCAAAAGCAAGGGAATTCCATATGAACTGAAGTTGAGAAATGTTGAACGCCGATTTTTCACATGTGAAATGCTGCTTGCCAGGCATAAACGAAAGGGTTTTTTGCACCATATATCACTGGTGATGAAAAATGGATCCACTACGATAATCCAAAGAAGAGGAAATCATGGGGACTACCTAGCCATGCTTCAACAGCCAAGCCGAATATTCATGGAAAAAAACTTACGTTGTGTATTTGGTGGGATCAGCTTGGTGTATTATGAGTTGCTCAAACTGAACGAGACCATTACTGAGGCTCTCTACCGAACACAATTGATGAGATGGAGCCGAACACTCAAGGAAAAACGCGCCCATTACTACTCCAGGCATGACAAAATTATTCTCTTGCATGATAATGCTCGACCACATGTTGTGGCGCCGGTCAAAACCTATTTAGAAATGAGAAGTTCTATCCCACCCGCCGTATTCTGCAGACATTGCTCTTTCCGACTACCACTTGTTCCGATCGATGACGCATGGTCTGTCTGAGCAGCACTTCACATCATATGAAGATACCAAAAATTATATCGATGATTGGATAGCCTCAAAAAATGAAGCGTCTTCTGACGCGATATCTACATGCTACCAGAAAGAAGGCAAAAAGTAATGGCTAGCGATGGTCGTTACTTTGAATAAAACATTATGTACCATTCTTTCACAATAAATACTTAATTTTTGATAAAAAACGATGGAAATTTATTTGTACTCCCAATATATAGAGTTTTATATATATATATATATATATATATATATATATATATATATAC
>NW_012130124.1:1251925-1262139 GCF_000143395.1 Atta cephalotes | reverse complement strand
ATATATATATATATATATATATATATATATATGTACTCTTATGGAAACACTATTTCGGAGTCCCAAGAAAAAATATTATTAGACTATTATTTATGAAAATCAGTAAATTATTCTCTAAAAAATATATAGATATTTATTTGTATGATATGTTGCATGTTACATTTATATATTTTATATTTTTTATATTTATTAAAAAATTATTTTAATATAGTAATGTTTTATTATTGGGAGTAAATTAGTTTGGTCTGTTTTTTTATGCATTTATTTCAAAACAAAATGAATGAACAGATCAATTAAACTATTATCCATCGCTGCCTACTACTTTTTCCCATCTCTCAGGCAATTTTCGAATTCCATCTCGAAAAAATGACTCGTCTTTGGAGGCGATCCAATTTTGGAACCAATTTTCGATTTCTGCGAAAGAAGTGAACCGATGACTTGCTGCATCCTTCGGAACAGTAATTAGAAGGAGCAATGTCCGGAGACGGCAGGTGCGATAAAACATCCCATTTGAGCGTTTCCAAATATTTTTTTACGACTTTAGCGACATGAGACCGAGCGTTGTCATGAAGAAGAGTAATTTTATCATGTCTTTGCTCGTATTCCGGCCGTTTTTCTCGCAATGCACAGCTCAAATGAATCAATTGTAGCCGATATCGATCGCCCGTAATGGAATCGCCAGGTTTCAGCAGCTCATAGTAAACAAGACCCTTTTGGTCCCACCAGATGCAGAGCCATGAATGATCTTCGAACCATGAATGTTCGGCCATAGTGTGAAGTCGATGGCAACGATTGACCGGACTTATTTTTTCTTCTTGGGATTGTAGAATATCCACTTCTCCAGTCACAATCCGATGCAAAAAAATCTTTTCTTTGTTGTCTTTGAATCAGCTGTTCGCAAGTAAAAAATCGCCTCGAAATCGAAAATTCAATGTCTCTCGGTTTTAGTTCATAAGGCACCCAATTTTCTTGTTTTTGAATCATTCCCATGGTTTTCAATCGTACAGAAACGGCTTGTTGAGTTATCCCCAATGATTCTGCAAGCTCCTCTTGCGTTTGACTCTGATCTTCTTCGAAATGCCTCTAATTCTTTGTCTTCGAATTTTTTTGGCTGTCCAGAGCGAGGCTTGTCTTCAACGCTGAAATCTCCATTCTTGAAACGTCAAAACCATTCCCTACATAATTTATCAGTTGGAGCAGTGTCACTATAAACTTCGATAAGCATTCGATGGGTTTCAACCGCACTTTTCTTCCAATTAAATCCAGAAAATCAAAATCTCCCGCAAATGCTGCTTGGTTAACACAAAATTCGACATTTCAAACACAGTAAAAATTAAAGTTTTTGTATGAAACTCAAAGCGATATAAACTGAATATTATTAGCATGTTTAACCTCTCTGAAACCGCAACATCAGCTGTCACTATGAACCATTCACAATAGCTGGAATTATCTTTAAGGAAACGGACCGAACTAATTTGTACTCCCAATATATTTTATATATTGTTTATACTACTGTTTATTTTGTTTTGTAACGCTTCTTATTCTGTCACCTGAGCGATGGAACCATTCTTTGATGGCTTCTTCTAATTCGGCAGACGTCGAACTTGGTTCTAATGATTTCATTACCAAGTCTGAAATATGTAATAAATTAAAATAATTGCATTAATAAAAATAAAAATATAAAATATTTTAATCAATTAAATATAAGACAATTTGTTCTGATTGATTACACTTTTCCACTTTAAAAAAAAAGGCAAATTTTTTTTAAATAATCAATCAATGAGAACTTGGACGTTTCATATAAGTGTAAAACTATGGGTAGAGCACTATAATTCCCCACTCTTTCCCCACTTTGTTCTCTCTTCAATCTTCTCAACTCAGCGGTGGAGTGGAGAGAAAGCAAGAAATTGAGAAAAGAAGCAAGAGAGAGTGACAAAAGGACTAAAAATAGCGGATGCGAATATTCTGCATATAGTGCCTTAGTATGGGAAATCAAGCTATACGTTCTAAAATTATCTGTTAGCACCGATGAGATATTAAAACAGCTAGGATGTATTAATTGAACATTTATCTGATATCAGAAACAATAGACATCTTACAATCTATAATATAAAATCTAAAAAATTTTAAAATATTTTTTTAAAATAATGAAATGAGAAATCTTAAAATATTTCAGAATTCACATGTATAAAAAATTCTGAAAAAAAATGTGAACTTTCCGAAAATTTCTGAGTATTTTTAAAAAATTTTCCAATTCATATAAAAATAATAAGAAAAATTTTCACCAGGAATATCTATAATAGTGAATATTACATTAGATGAATGCTCGATTTATAATGATTTTTAATGATAATTGGATACAAATTTTTGCACTCACCTAATATTTGATTTTCATTAGTTTATTGTATTTGACAGATTCATACATTATGAACTGCAAAAAAAACGCAACTTTTAAATATATCAATTAAAAATAATGCATTATATGTATATTTATTGTACTATTATTGAACAGATTCCTTCCAAGAAGCTCGGCAAATCGAAAAGAAATCAATAAGTATTTCAGCTGACACTGATATCATGCATACTGCATTTGAAAAGCCATTGAAACGGTCGCAAAAAGTCCGAGAAATCTCCTCCAATGACTGTTGCCTCCAGTGACAGTTCCTGTAAATTAAGAAAGAAACTACTTTTTTATTATTTGATATATGTGTTTTATATATTAATATAATTATATATTAATATATTAATATTATATATTAATTATATAGTTATATAATAACATTTTATCAGAAATCGTACAAAAAATCTTAGAAACCTTACGATATTTTATACTTAACATTGTGACGTGACGTTTTCCGTCAAAAAGATCGAAAAATCGAACAGCGCAATTCTGGCGTCCTGGGTCCTTCCATTTTTTAAAAGGCAGACGTCTCCGTACTTTTGTGTCATTATCTCATCAATTTCGTTTTATTTATGCATCCCGCAGATTTTCTGCATCGATTTATCGTTTTTTCATACGTTATCGTACTGCGAGTTTTGCAAGATAATTGACCTCCTTATGAATTTTGCGTCTCACCGAACAATTAAATAACTCGTAAACAATTAAATATCTCGTGTTGCGTTTTGACATTATTTATATTATTCTGGATTAATGGGAAAGATATCACTATTACAATTTATGAAAACTTATGTTATTTAGAATGTCCCTCATCCTTTATGATGCACATCGAGCGGGAGATTGCCGCTGAGAAAGCATTTTCGCATTGTCGCTTGAAATAAGCGACTAGAGCGAGAAGGACGGCTCGCTGTCTCGTTCGCTCTCGGTGTGCTGAAGGCGAGTACACGGTCATGAGCTCCTGCTTGTGTATGTGGTTACCGGGAGCCGTCTGATTTCTGTGCCGTCACTATCAATGCAAAGTTCTTAGCTAAGTATCCTGCCGAAAACGGCCGATTAAAATATAATCGATTAAAATGTAATCCGGTTGTAATCAGTTTTAATTGGTTCAATCCGCTCGGATTAAAAAATAATCGGTTTCAATTCCGGAGGAATCGTAATTGGTTTTAATGTCACTTTCGCGGATAATTTCCGATCTGAATTCATTACGTTCTAATCCATATATTGTTATCAATCAAAACAGATCCGAATAATCGGATAAATATGTAATCCAAAATAATCCATTCGAATCATATACTTTTCTTGTAATGGCTCAATCCATTTCAATTACAGGAATACCGATTCAATTGGTTTTAATTCTATTTGCTAGGAATGACATTAATCCGGCTGAATTCGAAGTTATTTTTATTTCCAATTTCGGGGATAAAACTCAACTCTAATTCAGATCTTTAATACACAAGTAGGTAATCAAATTTGCCTCTCGCTGACAAAATTAAATTCAATCAAAACTTTTCTCTTTTGCGGGTGATATTAAAATCTTTTAATGCAACGAGAATTAACTTTTTTCGTATCCGCAGTAAAAGTATTCGCCTTATACTCGTTTCCACCAAACATATTAGATATAGTAAAAACAAATCCATTATTTTTCCATTCAATTTCATGCAAAAATAATGGATTTCTTTTTACTACAGCTAATATGTTATATTCATAATTAAATATTAAGTATTTTTATCGCGTACTTTGTAAGAAATGGGATATAAATAATTTTCATTAAATCATTAAAGTTGAAAATGATTCTTTTGCTCGAATTATTTTAGACTAATAGTCTAATCTTTCTTTGTTTATTGAAGACATAAAAATTTAATTTTTCGTATATTAATTTTAATTATTCTGCTTATTTATACTTAATTGATACAACGAAACATCAATATTTGACGATTGATAAATAATGTTACTAAATCTCCTGCTTACGGCCGATTATTTAAAAATTATTTTAAAAATGACTACCTTTAGGATTAACAATAAAAGACAATACGTGGTTAAATTTTAAAACGAACAAATTTCTTAACGACATACATCACAACGCAAGATGTTCACAGCTAATATTTTATATTTTAAACATATAATTAGATAAATAGACATTTCGACTTTAAATTAGATCATTTTCAGTATTACACAATTATTTATTCAGATTCATGCATATAATATATTATCGCACCAACGCAACAAAGAGTTAGACGTCCTGCATTATAACTTGTAAGAATAATTCAACATCAACGTGATAACGTTCACAACCAGTGTTATTAGTTATTTTTTCAAGTAAAACGTCAAATGAGAAGATAGTTGGACATATCGTATTATATTCTTGAAAAATTGTCTATTGTTAAAATTCAATTAGTCTTATCGTTAGTCTTCTTCAATGATTCACATATAATTTCCAGATTCTAATGAAATGAATATAGTTACATTAATAATAAAGAATTGTAATTAAGAAAGTACAATAATATCACACCTATGTGCAATAACTTTCGTGAGTCTTAGGATGTGATGAACTTGTGAAAACGAATCAACTATTAAAGACTGTATGTTATACTCAGATTACGACATTTATAAATAATCTTAGTAGAAAAGTTTATGAAGAGGGGAGTAACATGGAGTTACATGCAGGAAGCTATATTAAACAAAAGAAAATATGCTTCGGGTAAATGCTCTATATTATTTTGTATGTTAATAGTCTTAATTTGTTTTTTAATGAATATCATTTCAGACATGAGTCTTTTTCGAAAACATGGCTCTGAATCTAATAATGAAATATTCTCCTAATCTAATTCATATCCATATTCCTGATGCTCTGATACTACCGTGAGCACGGTAGTATCTCTTAATATTCGCTTATTAGGTGTACAACTTCGCTTCCGCCGTTTTTTTTCCAAAATTCGAGGCTTTATTGTAAAAAACTGGTTATACATTTATGATTCAAAGTATTGTCCATCGCTTGCCACTACTTTCTCCCATCTTTCGGGTAGCGTACGAATCCCGCGTCGAAAAAACTGGTCATCTTTTGAGGCTATCCATGAATCGATCCAATTTTTTACTTCTTCATAAGACCGGAAGTGCTGGCCGTGTGCCATTGATCGAAACAAGTGATAGTCCCCAGAGATAGCAACGTCTGGAGAATACGGCGGGTGGGTAGGACTTCCCATTTCAACGTTTCCAAGTATGTCTTGATCACTTTCGCAACATGGGGTCGAGCATTGTCATGCTGCAAAATCACTTTATCGTGTCTCTCATTATATTGCGGCCGTTTGTCTTTCAATGCTCGGCATCAATTGCGTTCGATACCGATCGCCTGTGATTGTTTCAGTCGGTTTTAACAATTCATAATACACTACGCCGAGCTGGTCCCACCAAATACAGAGCATGACCTTGGACGTCAAAATCATCATTCTTGAAGCGTTGAAACCACTCACGACATGTTCTTTCACTAATAGCGGCCTCACCATAAGTATTTGAGAGCATTCGATGAGTCTCAGCCGCAGATTTCTTCATATTGAAGCAAAAAATTAAAACCTCCCGCAAATGACGAGAATTTGGTTCGTAAACTGACATTTTCAATCGAGAATAACTTTATGATGCAGACACAAATCGACTAATGTTTCTATGGGGTTATGTTGACAGATGCCCAAGTTTATTGTATGACGTCTATGATCTATTTATTTCGATCACCACTTATCGCTAAAGCCATCTAGGAAAACGGCGGAAGCAAAGTTGTACACCAAATATGTTCTTTGGCTTTGTTTTAACTTTCTATTTCATCTGGCCTATATATGAAACGTCACAATCGAGACTTATTTTATATACCACATTACAATGTTCCATCATGTCTAACTTATCCTTACCTAATCTATTCGTGGGTTTATAGGCAACTTTGAAATCACTCTTTTTGTCACAGATTTAAATTTTTCCGAAATTTCGTGCATGTATCGTGAAATAATTTTTCGGATTATTATCATTGATGTTCTTCGTTGTAATCGTATATTTTTTTTCCTCGATAATGTTTTTGTTCTGATGTTAATTGTGGAGAAGATTATATCTAAAGAATAGTCATTAGAGAGTAGAACACTAATCATAAACTCAATATTTTTCTTATGATATTCCAGATGCGCAAGGAAAAGAAACAAGATGCCCGATTATTACTCCTTTTTTATGTTCTATTGGATAGTATTTAAATAACATTCCGAGTAAATAACATCATCGGATTCCTAGAATTATCTGATCAGACTTTCGACAATCCTCAAACTACAATAACATCAAGAAAATCCGCAGTACCCTCATAATTATGCTCAACTGAATCTCAATCTATTATACATACATTTAACATACAATCTTTAATAGTTGATTCGTTATCACAAGTTCATCACATCACATTCTGATAAGACTCACGAAAGTTATTGCACATAGATGTGATATTATTGTACTTTCTTAATTACAATTCTTTATTATTATTTTTAATTCTTTATTATATAATGTAACTATATTTATTCCATTAGAATCTAGAAATATATATTATATGTGAATAACTGAAGAGGACTAGCGGTAGGACTAATTGACTGAATTTTAACATTAGACAATTTTTCAAGAATATAATACAATATCCAACTATTTTTTCGGTTAGTTTTACTTAGAAAAAATAACTGGTTGTGAACGTCGTTATTATATTGGATTATTCTTACAAGTCACAACGCGGGACGTCTAATTCTTTATTGCGTTGGTGCGATAATATATGCGTGAATCTGAATAAGTAATTGTGTAATATTGAAGATAACCTAATTTAAGGTCGAAATGTCTATTTATCTAATTGTTACATGTTTAAAACATAAAATATTACTGTGAACATCTTGCGTTGTAGTGTATGCCTTTAAGAAATTTATTTACTTTTACGATTTTTTTCTCACAGATTAATCATCCAATCAGTATTAAAAAACGAAAATATTCGGTCAATCTTAAACTGTAACGAGAATTTTATTTTATTTTTTCTCTAAAGTGAAAACTTTATTAGAATGAAGCTCTGAAGGCATCCGCGATGCGTCATTCTAATAAAATTGTCAATAACAATACGGATCAAAATAAAATAAAATTCTCGTTATAGTTTAACATTGGCCGAATATTTTTTATTCGTATTGATTGAATGATTAGTTTGTGAGAAAAAAATTGTAAAAATAATTATTTTTCAAGTTTTGACATTTTTTTATCTCGAAAACTATTCATGTTATCAAAAAAGTCTAAAAGACAAAAAATGTTCATTTTGATCCTTGTTTTGATCATTTTGATTGATGATGTCAATTTTGATTAAGTTTAAAGAATTTTTTCGGAATTTTTGTTTAAAGTTTAGATTTTTCAAACAAAAAACTTTTTAACGACCATTTAAAAAAATAAAGTTTATATAGATGCTTTTTCGCAGACTAATATGAGAAATCGAATTTAATCATTTTCAGTCGCTAGAACTTTGATCGCTTAATGCGTTTTCTAAATGACTTTTCAGGAATAAATTGTTCGCCTATATTGTGTGAAACATTTTTTCATATCTTTTTTATTTCTTTAAAAAATAAACTGTATTTATTAAAATTATACTTTCTGTATACACGCATAAATGTATACACATTTTCTCGTTTGATACATGCTAAGTGCATTATTATTTAATTTTAGGACGTTTAGTATATTCTATCGTCTAGTATATTATTTCATTCATATATTATTTCATATTTTTGTTTCTATTAGATGTACTTTAACGATGAAAATAAAATTTTACAATTAAAAATACGTACATTGACAATTTAATTTTTACCGAAAAATCAGAAATTCTGATTGAATCGAACTATTTTTGTGAGTCACAAAATCGGATTTATGTTGCATTAAATCCGATTTAATTTTCAACCGTTAACTGGGAGAAATTCCGACTGAATCGAATATTTTTTTCTGATCACGGCAAAATCAAATTCTCGTTACATTAAAACCGATTTCATTATTCAAAATCGGAGAAATTCCGATTAAATAAGATTACTTTTGCCGATTGCGAGAAAATTGAATTATCATTTCATTAAAACGAATTTCAATATCATCTGCAAAATCGGAGAAATTCCGATTAAATAGGATTATTTTTGCTGGTTGTGAGAAAATCGGAGAAATTCCGATTGAATCGAATTACTTTCGCTGGTCACAACAAAATTGAATTCAGGTTGCATTAAATATGATTTCGTTTTCATTCATGGAATAGGGGAATTTATGATATTGAAACAGATTCATATGATCCAATTATAATCCGTATGAAGCGCATTAAATCCGATTTCACGTATTTATTTTCATCAATTTTAATATGCTATTCTTGGTGCAAGAATCCTGATCGATTTTTATTTTAATTATTATTTTTATTTTAATCGGTTTTAATCGGCTGTTTTCGGCAGGGTACCCACACAACATAACTGTTTTTCGATTTACAGTCGACTTTTCTCAATGTTCTCAACTATGAAAAGTCGACTGTCAGTCGCGGCTGTTCCCAGTTGACTTGAAATCGATTCAATAGTCGCCTTATAATCAATAGTAGTTGATTATTTGCTAACCATTAGTTGACTTCTAAAAGTCAACTAAACACAGTCGACTGTTAGTCAACTATATTTTAGTTAATTATAAGTCGCTCGGCGCGAGTTCCGACCGCCGTCGCGTGAGGACTACGCGACAGAGCATTAGCCCGTATTCAAGATTAGTCCAGCGTTAGAAGTAGCACTCCGCGAGACCATCCAGCATTTTTTCATACAAATTAGAGCGAATTCCAAAAAGAGCCTTTTCTCTGATATCAGATCACTCTATATGTTGTATCTTTAATTGACGTTCCATTTTTTTGTTAACTTACTGGGCATTGATGACCATAAAATATCTCTTAGTTGTCGCAATGCCTAAATAAGTTAACAAAAAAGTGGATATTAATCATTCAAAAGTTGACTATTCGGCAACTTGTTAATTTTAACTTTATTAGCTTTATTAATAATAGTCGATTGTTTGGAGCATTAGGGAGTTTTTGCAATAACGTGAATCCAGATACGGTGAACGATAAAAGTAACGTTAGCTTTTTCTAAATTATTATTTGTAAAGAAGAACATAACCTGATCTTAGCATTTACTATATCTGAATAAACGATATTGCAAAAACTCTCTATTTTCGATGACTATTATTCAACATTTTGAAGAGGTCAAGAATCGACTATTAGTCAATTCTTGATTTCTTTAGTTAATTTATAATCAACTTTTAATCGGCTTATATTGTTTGGGTATTCAGGATTAGGAACCTTAAGGGAATCCTAAAACCATCTGTATTATATATATAATAATCATAATATAGAATAATCATAATATAGAATAATTTTTATGTATTAGGTGTACAACTTTGCTTCCGCCGTTTTCCTATAGATGGCTTTAGCGGTAAGTGGTGGTCGAAATAAATAGATCATAGACGTCATACAATAAACTTGGGCATCTGTCAACATAACTCTATAGAAACATTAGTCGATTTGTGTCTGCATCATAAAGTTATTCTCGATTGAAAATGTCAGTTTACGAGCCAAATTCTCGTCATTTGTGGGAGGTTTAATTTTTTGCTCCAATATGAAGAAATCTGCGGCTGAGGCTCATCGAATGCTCTCAAATACTTATGGTGAGGCCGCTATTAGTGAAAGAACGTGTCGTGAGTGGTTTCAACGCTTCAAGAACGATGATTTTGACGTCCAAGGTCATGCTCTGTATTTGGTGGGACCAGCTCGGCGTAGTGT